>NW_007728401.1:266466-268250 GCF_000696425.1 Galeopterus variegatus
CGGTGTTGCGCCTGCACCTCGCTCAGCCAGTGAGCGGCCGGTCTGTATGTGGGATCCGAACCCTCGGGCGGGAGCGCCGCCTCGCTCTCAAGCGGCGCACTGTAGCAGTGCGCCACCGGGCTGGCCCTCAAAACTTTTTTATCACAACAATTAGATACTTATTAGTCATCAGTTCCTATTCCCCCTCCCCCAGCCTCCAGCAACCACGAATCCACTTTCTGTCTCTGTGGATTGGCCTGTTCTGGACATTTCATGTAAATGGAATCACACATTGCATGGCCCTTTGTGTCTGGCGTCTGTCACTGAGCGTGATGTGTTCAAGATCCATCCATGTGGCAGCGTGTGTCAGAGCCTCGCTCCTGTTCACGGCTGTGTAATGTTCCACTGCGTGGATGGACCACGCCGTGTGTACTTATTCACCCCTGAATGGACACGTGGGCTGTTCCCACATTTGGCTGTGGTGAATTATGCTGCTGTGGACGTTCATGGACACGTACTTGTTTGAAGACCTCTTTTCAATTATTTTGGGTATAGACCTCTGGCATCATCTTAAGGCAAAGTTCTCCCATGTTTTTCCCTAAGGGTTCTGCTGCTTTTTGGGTCAATTTTGCTCAGTTTATGGTTTTTTGGGTGGAGTCAATTTATGTATTCCTAGAAAACCATCCAGTTCATCCTGGTTTTCAAGTTTGTTAGCACAGAATCCTACAATGTTTTATCTTCATGCATCTAAATGTCATCAGTATTTATGGCTTTCTAGCCTCTTTTTCATTAATTTTCATCTGTGCTTCTCTCTCTCTCTCTTTCTCTCTCAATTACACTCTCTGGTTTATCTACTTTAGAGTGTTTTTTTTTTTCAAACAAGCAGCAGTGGGATTTATTTATTAATTCTGCTGTTTTCCTCCTTTCTAAGCCATTAATTTTGGCTTTTATCTTTATTAATTTGTTCCTCTTCCTCCATTAGTTTTGTTTGTGGGTCATTGTTGTCTTCCTGGGTTGCTGACTTTATTTACATTTGCTAGATTTTTTTTCTTAGCAATATAAGCATTTAAGGCAATAGATGTATGCCCAGCTATACACCATACATTTTGATCAGGAGAGCTCTCGTTACCGTTACTTCTAAAGTACTCTGGAATTTGTTCAGCCAGCCAGTGTGCAGGTTTTTAACACCAAGGCCCAGATTTCGGATCCCTGTACTGGCCAGACACCAAAAAAAAATAAAAAATAAAAAAAGTTCATGGAAAGATTTGTATAAATCCCCGCACCAGCCAGCTGCCAAAAAAATAAAAATAAAAAACAGGAAAGTGAAATACTTGAGCTGCTTTGACCCAAGGATTAATTGTTTTTATTACTCTGTTGCTTATTCCTAGTTCTATTCATTGCGTTGACAAACACGGCCAGCCTTCTTTCTGTTCTTGTAAATTAATTGGGGGATTTCTCTGTGGCTTAATCCGTGGCTAGCTGTTGAGAGAATGCCACGGGTGTGGGGACAAAGCCCGTCCTCTGTCCCAGATGAGTTGGAGGTGCCTGTTACCTCAATCCCATTATTTAAATGATTCTGAGCCTCATTTGTCTTATTTTTCCATTCATTTCTTCAGGCCAGCACTAGGAGAAACGGGCTAAAATCTATTACGAGGCGTCCCTCCACTTTCCCTGTATCTCTAAAGCTTTCCTTTGTGTGGCTACTGTCATCAAGTGTTCCTGGGCACATTCAGGTTCCTGACTGTTATTTTTCGCCTGCATCGTATTCTCAAAAAAGACGACCAGCCTCCCTTAGATGTTCCATT
>NW_007728401.1:268832-274871 GCF_000696425.1 Galeopterus variegatus
GAGGTGCATTTGCTACAGGGATGACCCTGCACTGACACGTCGTCACCAGCCAGAGTCCACCGTCCACATCAGGCTTCACTGGGTGCTGTACATTCTGTGGGTTTGGACACATGCACAGTGTTGTGCAGTCCTCATTGCAGCACCCTGCAGAACAGTTTCCCTGCCCTAAAAGTCCTCTGTGCCCTGCCTACCCACCCCTCCCCTGCACCAACCCCTGGCAACCTCTGTTCTTTCTACCATCTCCACAGTTTACCATCTCCACAGTTTTGCCTTTTCCAGATTGTCCTGTAGTTGAAACCGTACAGCATGTGGCCTTTTCACACTGGTTTCTTTCATATGCATTTAAGTAATATGCATTTAGCGTTCCTCCATGTCTCTTCATGACTCGATAGTTCATTTATTTTTAGCGCTGAATAATACTCCATTGTGTGGATATACCACCATTTATTTATCCTTCACCCATTGATGGGCGTGTTGGTTGCTTCCAAGTTTTGGCAATTATGAACAAAGCTGCTATCAACATCCTCGCTCAGGTTTTTGTGTGACTTAAGTTTCCAACTCCTTTGGGTAGACACGATGGAGTGCCACCGCTGGATTGTATGGTAAGAGCATGTTTAGTTTGGTAAGAAACTGACGAGCTGTCTCCGGAGCAGCTGCGCCGTCCTGCGCTCCAGCAGCAGCAGATGGGAGTTCCTGTTGCTCCACGTCCTCACCAGCATTTGGCGTCGTCAGTGTAGGGCAATCTCCTTGTTTTAATTTGTGATTCCCTAATGACGTATGACGTTGAGCATCTTTTTATACGTTTTATTTTTCACTGTAAGTCTTCCTCGGTGAGGTTCAGGTCTTTGGCCCATTTTTAAGTCCAGCCGTTTGTTTTCTTATGGTTGAGACTTAAGCATTCTTGATATATTTGGGATAGCTGTCCTTCATCAGATATGGTTTTTGTAGATATTTTCTCCAAGTCTGTGGCTTGTCTTTTCATTCTCTTGGTGGAGCATTTTGCAAAGCAAATGTTTTTGATTCTTTTTTTTTTCCTTTTTTGTCTTTTTTCGTGGCCGGTAACGGGATCACAACCCTCGGTGTCGCGCCCATACCGCGACCGGCAACGGGATCGCAACCCTTGGTGTCGCGCCCACACCACGCTCAACCAGTGAGCGGACTGGTCTCTATATGGGATCTGAACCCTCTGCGGGAGGGCCGCTGCACTCCCAAGCGCTGCACTCTACCGAGTGCGCCACCAGGCCAGCCCAAATGTTTTTGATTCTAATGAAGATTATCAATTCTTTTTTTCATGGATCCTGTCTTTGGTGCTGTATCTAAAAAGTTATCACCAAACCCAAAGCCATCTAGATTTTCTCCTATGTTAAAAAAAAAAAAAGGAAAGCAAAGAAAAGAAAAGAAAACCTTTTTATTTTGGAATAATTTTATCCTTACAGAAGAGCTGTAATGATAGTACGGAGAGTTTATGATGTTAGCATCTTGCATAACCCTGGTATATTTGTCACAACTCAGAAGCCACTGCTGGTTAGCTCAGTTGATTAGAGCACAGCTTTATAATACCATGGTCACAGGTTCAGATCCCTGTACTGGCCAGCCACAAAAAAGATAAAAAGAGAAGAAACCAATGTTGGGACATCACTTTGAACTAAACCCTAAAACTAAACACTTCAGTTGGATTTATCCAGTTTTCCACCCTTTTCTCTCCCAGAATCCCACTTAGAATCCCACACAGCCTGATTGAACATCTTTTACTTTGAATCTTTCCAAGTCACCTGGGTCTCTTGTGTCTCAAGTTAGATTTTCTTTTTTGACCCCCAAATTGAGAGTCTTTACAAAAAAATTAAGTTTATCTCATTTACATTTATTTGTTTACTAGAGATTTCTAGTTTTGTTCTGATAATATGAGGTTTTTTTTTCCTTCTGTTAATGCCTCTGGCTGATGGCTCTATTTCTTTTGGTTATGGTCAGTGTCTTTTTTCATATTTTTTCCTTACTAATTTGGGAGGAATATGACATTTTAATGTTTATTGTTCTACCAGTAGTTACTTTTAGGTTAAAAAGAATGGTGACTATTAACAGAATGGTACGTGTTGACTTCACACCCATTAACAAGCTTTTCCTTCATCCTTAAAACTCTCAATTTGTATAGGTATGATCTAGGATTTGTCCCAGGGATTTTTTTTTCTGTTAATTGATTATGTTTGTACATCAAAAATAATCTCTGAAATTATATCTACCATCTGTTTTATAATCATATTTTCCACCTGTTATAAATACCCAATTTAATGTTTAAGTGCTATAATGGCTTATGTCTTCCTGTTTGAAGATTTCTTTATTTTGCTTTATTTTCTCTGGCAGCAGCATGCTGTTCGTTCAGTTGTTTTCAGAAGGACAAATAGGTGATGTATTTCCTGACTTCTACCTGAAAATGTGTGCCCAATGCCTTCATAAATGGATGATAATTTGGTCAGGGTAGAATCCAGAACAATCATTTCCCATCAAAACATTTTGCTTGTTCATCTTTAGAATGTGAGATTGTGGAGGAGAAATCTGAAACAGCTTAATTTTTTCTTTGTAGGTTGTTTGTTTTTATACACTTTATTTCTTGGAACAGCTTTTAGATGCACAGAAAAATTTTAAGATAGTCCAAAGCACAAATTTCTCCAGAATACATGGAGAAGTTGATTGTTTTACTCTAATTTTGCATCAAAAATATAAGCCTCTCTTTTTTGACTATAGATTCAGAACTTTTTCATCTGAAGAAGGTTTTCTTCTGTGGAATACTGTTCTGTTCTGGAACATCCATGCTCTGTTTCATTTTTAGTTTTCCCTCTGCCTTCTGGAATAATCTACCCAACGAGTGTTGCACATGATGGATTTGACTTTCTGTAGTGTCAACTATGGTCTCTACCACACCTAACAATACTCGAAATTTTGTTCTGCCATGATGTGGTCTTGGCATTGTCTCCTTAGCGCTGGTGACCTTCTTTTCATCTTAGTCTCACATCTTATCATTTTTTATTTCATCTTTTTTTCCCTATAAAATCCACGTCTTTCATTTCCTTGAGAGTGCACGCATTTTCCTTCTGTTTCCTGGAGGAGATCTCTTTCCATATGCGCTTCCGTGCGCACTGATCTCCCTTTAAAGTGTGGGGACTTCTCATGGTTTTCACATTCTTTATTTTTATTTTTTTTCCTTTTTGTCTTTTTTCGTGTCCGGCAACAGGATCGCAACACTCAGTGCTGCACCCACACCTCGCTCAGCCAGTGAGCGGGAACTGGTCTGTATGTGGGATCCGAACCCTCGGGCGGGAGCGCCACTGCGCTTCCCAAGTGGTGCACTGTAGCAGTGTGCCACCGGGCCAGCCCTTTATTTTTATTTTTAATTATTCTTACATGAGGGCAGGTCTAAGTTAACTGCTGTTTGCTGGAAAGTAATGTTACTACATCACGTGGAGTCTTTGGGCGTCTGGTCAACCCTTCCTGTCGTGGGCAAGCAGGAACTCTCGACCTTACTAGTCGGAGTACAGGTTGGTTCAACCACTGTAGAAAGCTGGCTGTGTCTAGTCAGACTAAATCCTGATCCTGTGACCCAGCAATTCCACTCCTGGGTATATCTATGCCCAAGAGAGACGAGGACTTAGGTCCTCAAAAAGACTTGTACAAGATTGTTCATAGCAGATTTGCTTGTAACAGCCCCAAACTGGAAATAACCCAAATGTCCATTCAACCTAAACACCCAAGGAGTATGGATAGTTAGATGGTGGTGCACTCATACAATGGAATTCTACGGAAAAATGAAAGTACAGGCTACCAATACATCCAACATCATGAACGGACCTCCCAGACATATTGTTAAGCAAAAGAAGCCAGATGCAAAAGAACACACACAAATTCCACTTAAATAAATGTCAAGAAGAGATGAAATTAATTCTTGGTGATGGCCAGGGGGGTATAGACTGGTAGGGGAACAAGACAGCTCTCTGATGTGAAGGAAATGTTTTAGATCCTGATTTTGGATGGGGGTTACATAGGTGTGTCCATATGTAAATACGCATTTAGCTGTAAACAACAAACTTCTCTATGTCGATCTAAACCTAACATCCCAGTTGCTGATGAGGAAACGGGAGCTCTGGGAAGATCTGGGAGAGAGCCGTGGTCCCGCGTTGTTGTCGGTGGATTTGTTAGTCACTTTAACAAGTCACAGCTGTGTCCAGGCCTGGCTGCATCTGGCTTCTGACCTCAGAGTTGGGGAAGTGCCTGTCTCAGTATGGAGATGCCCCTCTGTGGTCAGCAGAAAATGGCTCTCAGACATGTCCCCGTACTAATCCCCGGGACCTGCAGATATGTTACCTTCCATGGCAGAAGGGACTCTGCAGCTGGGATGGAGTTAAGGACCTTGACATGGGAGATCGTCCTGGATTACCTAGGGGGCCAGTGTCCTCACAGGGTCCTCATAAGAGGGGACAGGAGGGTCAGAGGCAGAGACTGGAAGACGCTGCACTGCTGGCTTTGCAGATGGAGGAAGGGACCATGTGCCAAGGGCTGTGGGCACCTCTAGAAGCTGGGAAAGGAGGACACGGGTCCTGCCCTGGAACCTCCAGGAGAGCCCAGCCCTGCCCACGGCTTGATTTTAGGGCATCTGACCTACAGGCTGTAAGACGATACATTTGCTTTGTCTTAATGCCACTACATTTGTGGTCGTTTGTACAGCAGGAATAGGAAACCAGCAGACCCTCCAGTTTAAGGAAGTCCCATGCATGGGGGAAGGTGAGTCTGGGCTGTCGTAAAGTCAAGGCAGGGAAGAGCTCCATTAGCTACAAGCGTCTAATTCACGGCCCCCTTCTCCCCGGCCTGGCAGCCTTTCACACCATTTGTCCTCGGTCATGAAAACAGTGTCAGGACCAGCCGAGGGGTCTCTCATCAGCCCTGGAAGACACTCTGCTCCCAGCTCCCGCCATTGTCACAAAGGAAACAGGCTGGAGGGGTGTGGGGTGTCCAGCTGTATCCTCTCCCTGCTTTGCAAAGACAAGAGTGAGCCACGGCATGGTGTATGCCCCAAGCAGTGGGCCAGCCTCAGGGGAGACGGGAGCGGCCCCACTGCAGGGCCTTGAAGGCCAGGCGAGGGGGAGGCGTCTGACCTTGCAGACTGGGCAGGGAGGGAGGGGCTGCCGGCGGCTGGCAGCATCTGTCTCCCATGCCGATCAGCTCTCTCCCAGCAGATCCATTCGGGTCGATGCAAAATTAATTAGAGTAATCAACTCGGCCACACCACGGAGAGCACACTCGCGGGGTTAGGTCACTAATTGGTAGGAGCTGCCAGTGTGTCCCAGTGTCTTTAAGGTATTAACACTTCCCCCTCCTGCGTAGATTAATTACCTTTTTGCATCTTCCACACCATTTGCTGCTCCTGGACCTGCCCTTACTGGGGAGGAGGGGTGCAGGTTGGCGTGGGAAGGGGTAGCGTAATAGACTCGGGGCCCCGCACCTTCCCTTCCCCAGGGTGAGCCTGTGGGGAGAGACCAAGGCACAGAGGGCAGCGGACCGCTGTGTCCCATCCCAGAAGTGCAGCCCCTGTGAGCCAAGTGACGGCAAGAAGCCCGTTGGATGTGGAACCACGGGGTGATTGTCCACCCAGCTGTCTGCTCCTCCCTTCATCCACCCACGTGTGGTCACCCATCTGTCCCGCCACCACCTGTCCCTGCATCCATCCTTCCATCCATTCATTCCATCTAGCTGTCCACCCATCCATCTGTTTATCCACACATCCATGCACACCAGCCATAACACGCCCATCCGTCCATCTGCCAATACCTCCACCACACATCCATCGTGTCCAACCATAGACCCTTCCATCCACCCATCCATCCTTCCACCCATACTTCCGCCATACACCTATCCATAGACGGGGTGATTGTCCACCCAGCTGTCTGCTCCTCCCTTCATCCACCCACGTGTGGTCACCCATCTGTCCCGCGACCACCTGTCCCTGCATCCATCCTTCCATCCATTCATTCCATCTAGCTGTCCACCCATCCA
>NW_007728401.1:275319-286894 GCF_000696425.1 Galeopterus variegatus
ACCACCTGTCCCTGCATCCATCCTTCCATCCATTCATTCCATCTAGCTGTCCACCCATCCATCTGTTTATCCACACATCCATGCACACCAGCCATAACACGCCCATCCGTCCATCTGCCAATACCTCCACCACACATCCATCGTGTCCAACCATAGACCCTTCCATCCACCCATCCATCCTTCCACCCATACTTCCGCCATACACCTATCCATAGACCAATCCACCCATCCACCCATCTACCCATCGTCCAACCACAGAACCATCCATCTGTCCATCCACCCATCCATTCATCCACCCACTCTTAATACACCGTTACATCCATCCATTATCCATCTGCCCACCCATACCCCCATCATCCATAGTACACTCTTCCACCCCATCCATCCATCCATTTATCGGTCCATCTATCCATCCATCCATCCATCATCCTTCCATTATACATCCCTCATTCATCCATAGGCCCATCCATTCATCCACCCTTTCATCCATCCATTCATACATCATCCATACCTAACCCATCCACCCATCCATCCACCACCCAACTATAGACCCATCCATCCATCCATCCGCCCATTCACCCACCCACCCAACCATTTATTTATATATGGACGTGGGTGCTTATTCATGTCTCTAGTCCACCAGTGAGTTCACGTGTCTGTCACGGCTTCATTCATTCACTCACCCTTCTACCACCCAGACATTCATCCATTCGGCTGCCTAATCCCAAATCCCTCCCGCTGCCCCACCATAAGCTAACATTTAATTGATTGCTTACTGTGCACTGGGCCCTATTTTAAGCCCCCCACCGTCTACCCACTCATGTATCTTTCAGCTGTCCATCCATCCATGTCCCTGTCCTGTGTCTGTCTTCCCATCCTCCAGTAAACACAGTGAGTACAGGGGGTGACTCACTCACATTCTGCCCATCAGGAGTGACGGCTGGGAAGGGACCCTCCATCCCCTGCCAAATGGAACGACAAGCCTCAAAGACCCAGAGACAGGGCCAAAGACCATGAGTGACACCCTTGATGAGCAGGAGTGGGGTGGGGGGAGATAAGGTGGAAATTTCAGCCAGGAAAGGGGTCTTCAGCCCTGGGCTGGGGAGGGGGTTATGCTCTCCAGGAGCGATGGCACCAGCAATGATTTTTAAGTTGAAACACGTTTGTTTTAGTATCTGCAATGGTAACAAATATTTTCAGCTGTATCAAATAGAACACAGCAAAAAGACCTCTGCCTCCAATCTCTCCACCTGCCCCCCCTCAGGGGATACATGTTTCTGGGGTCTTGAACAGGCTGGGTTTGTCCAAGAGTGTACGTCTATTTGTGTGTCTCTTTTGACACTCTTCTGATGTCATGATCTTCACTTGATGATATGCCTTGGCGTTTGGTGCACCTGAGCGCTGCTGAATCCACCTTGATCTATTAACAGCTACATAATATACTCAATGGCCACCATGGCCATAGACCCTGCCGTGATTCGCCAGCCCCCTCTGGGTGGACACGTAAGTGGCTTTTGCTTCCTCACCACCACAGACGTGGTTGCAACAGGCAAAAACCACAGCGAGGGACTTCCCACAAGAGGAAACACAAAGGACCGATCATACGACAAATTCGACTGTATGGTTTAGAACCGCAGCATACCGGTGAGGCAGAATCCTTTCCACACAGTAACGCCCTGCGTGGGTGGTGCCTTTGCTAAAACTCATCCAACTACAGGCGTAAGGTCTGTGCATTTCACGGGGTGTAAAATTTGCCTCAACTGTTTTTCTTTTAAAATTTTTTTCTATTGGGGTAAAATCTATATAACATAAAAATTACCTTTTAACCATATTTTATGTGTACGGTTCAGTGGCATTAAGCATGTTCACATGGCTGTGCAGCCATCACCACCATCATCATCTCCAGAACTTTCTCATCTTCCCAAACTGAAACTCTGTGCCCATTAAACGCTCACCCCCCCATCCCCCGTCACAGCCCCTGGCACCCCCCATTCTACTTTCTGCCTCTGTGGATCTGATGACCTAGGGACCTCCTGTGAGTGGATCACACAGTGTTTGTCCTTGTGTGTCTGGCGTCTGTCACTGAGCGTGACATGTTCAAGGTCCATCCACACGGCAGCGTGTGTCAGAACCTCGTTCCCTTTCGTGACTGAGTCATATTCCAGTGTGTAGATGGGCCACGCTGTGTTTATCTGTTCATCCACTTTTTGGCTATTTCAGAGAATGCTGCTATGAACATTCACATATATGTTATTTCGCTAACACCAGTTTTCAATTAGTATTATTTATTTATTTATTTATTTATTTTTTGTCTTTTTTCATGACCAGCAACGGGATTGCAACCCTCGGTGTTGCTCCCGCATCTCGCTCAGCCAGTGAGTGGGAACCGGTCTGTATGTGGGATCTGAACCCTCGGCGGGAGCGCCACCGCGCTTCCCAAGCGGCGCACTGTAGCAGTGTGCCACCGGGCCGGCCCCAGTTTTCAATTATTTTGAGCACATACCTAAATGTGTAACTGCCGGATCATATACCTTGGTTTTTAAAAGGTTAAAAAAATAACTCCCATTGCTGGTATGAAGGAGTATAAATGTACATGCTGATGTATATGTATTTCGTAAAGGTGTTTCAGATGTAATTTGAAAAATCATATCACACACCTTAATATTTGTTTCATGAGCTCTGACAAGCAACTCTGTGATGATGAGTTTGTCCTGAAGAAAAACTCCAGGGTGTGTGTGTGAGGATTTCATATTCAAGGGTGCTCATTGCTGGGCTGTGTCTAATAGAAACAGACTGGAAACCACCTAAGTGTCCGACAGGAGGGAATTGGTCAAATAAATGATGATATATCTGTGTCCCAGCATGGTGTGCCTGGCTGTGGGAGGGGGGTCCAGTCCCCTTCTCCATTTTCCAGGTCCCCAGGCTGGCCCCGAGGCACTGGCACCATTTGCCTGGATGTGGGGGTGGGGTCCAGTCCCAGGCTCCAAGCCTCCAGTTCCCAGGCAGGCCCCAAGGCGCTGATGGTGTGCCTGGGCCGGAACTAATTTTTTGTCCTTCACTTACTTCTAACACTGGGGACCTTCCTGTGGGAACCAGTACTTGAGTTCTGAGGTTGAGCTAAATTGCTGCTTCGCTGCTGTTTCCCTACGAAAGGTTTTTTGTGCAGCTCAGGGTTTAATGGTTGACTTTATAGGTGCTTCCAGCTCTCCAAAGACCCAGTGCACCTGGGTTGTGTAGAAACTCTGATCTGGGCCTGAGTTTTTTCATCAAACTGCACCCCATGCAATTCTGCATTCCCGACCAGTCTCTTCTGAGTGGTCCTGCGATGATTAGGGGGCAGGTCGTCTGTCCTTGCTGTGCCCCAGTGTTCTCCTGGTGGGCCCAACTCCCCCACTGCCCGTGCTCGAAACACTTCCCATGGGGTGGGCCCTGCCCCAGTCCCTTGCGATGACTCAGCAGCCTCTGAGTGGCTCCCTTTTTTCAGTTGTTCTGGCTCCTGCCTGGGTCCACGGGAACCCTATTAGTGGTCTCGCTGTCCTGGGGGCTGCCAAGGCCCTCTTCTCCTCTGCCACCTCCAAGCAACTCCATCTGAAGGGCACAGCTGCAGCTTCTGCCACCTCCTGCTCCATGTGCTCAGCAGCTCCAGCCTTGGAGCAGCCGTGGCCCAAAACCCTCAGAGCAGTTTTTTCTTTCTCTCATCGTGGCTTCTCCCCCTTCATGCACTCCGTAGGTCTTTCCTCCTCTTCCCCTGAACTCCAGTGGCCCTGGCTTGGCTGATGTTCCATTTTTATAGTTGTAAATTGGTTGATTTGTGGGAGAGAGTGACGCTGGGTACCGTCTATTCTGCCATCTTGACCAGAACTCCAAGGGTTCGAATCCTTGTGCCAGCCAGCTGCCAAAAAAAAAGGAAGAAATTTTCATGAACAGGAAATACAGTGAAAAGACACACACAGTTTCAGAACAGCTCTGGTGACAGCGGGACTGTGTACTAGGTTACTGTCACACACCGGGTGGCTTTAAATGACAGAAATGTACTCTTTCACAGTTGTGGAGGCGGGAGTCTAAGATCACGGTGCCAGCAGTGTTGGTTCTCCTTAGAAGCCCTGCAGGAGAATTGGCCACCTGCCTCCCCCCACTTCTGGTGGCTGCCAGCAAACCTTGGCGTCCCTTGGCCTGTGGCACATCACTCCCATGTCTGCCTTTGTCTTTATCTCAACTTCTTTTCTGTGTTTTGGTGTGTCCTTTCCTGGGACAGGACACTCTTATTGGATTTCAACTCCACCCTAAATCCAGAATGATTTCAAATCAGGATCCTTAGTGTATTACATCTGAAAAATGCTTTTTCCAAATAAAGTCACATTCTGAGATTCCAAATGGATATGAATTACGGAAAGATGCTATTCAACCCACAACAGATGGAGAGGGTGATTTTTCTTTTATTTTCTCTGCGTTTGTCATTATTTTCTAACGTGTCTACAATTTTAACGTATTATCTTTGTAATGAGAATAAAGTCCAAATAATCCGGATAGATAAAACTAGATCACAGATTTGATCTACTTAAACAAAGGCTGAGGAATGTATAGTGGCTTTTCTGGATGAATCGGGGTCCGGAGGAAGAGCAGTTTGCTGGGATGCAGAGAAGCCTGAGGTCTGTGGAAGCTGAGGTCATTGCACTGCACAGCCCCAGATGTGTGGCATCGTTTGTCTGCTCAGGGTGTGCCCTGTCTGCCTTGTCCTTCACTGTCAGCTGCCTGGTCTAGCTGCTGCCAGGTTCTCACCGTATGCAGATTCCTCTCCCCATTAACTTGCAGCCTAGAAATAAGAACTTAAACGTGTTACATGTACTTGTAACCTCGGAGTCACTAGAGCGAGGCTCTCTCCTTTGAACAGGCGTGTGTGTGCTTTCACTCTGGGATACTGCAGCATTGATTTCGTGTCCCTACAGACTCCCGTCCTGCCCTTCCTCACTTTGGGCACCTCTCCTACCCCTTGGCTCATCCTCTTTCAGGCCTGGCTCCTGTTGATCTCTGAGATGAGCTTGAGCTCAGAAATCCAATTCCTGCTTTATTGCATTTGGCCAAGTCTCTTTCCCACTCGGAGCCTCAGTTTTCATCTCTGTAAAGTGGGGATGGCATCAGCACCCACCTCTGATGTAGCCATGGTGAGGAGTTTGGGTTTGAAACAAAGAGCAATAGGGAGCCAGCGAGGGTCTCAGAGGGAGAGCAGCACAAGCCAGCTGACATTTCAGTCCCCCCAGCTGCTGCAGCGAGAAGCGCCTATTTGGAAACTGCTGGGCAGGGCGTGAGTGGATATACTGACCCCCCAACCCAGCTGGATAGAGAGCAGCCCGGGCTTCCAAGACAAGGAGAAACCTCAGTCCTTTGGCCTGTCACAGGAACCGAGAGCCGCCTTTCCTGGGGACTTGTTTATTTATCTTTCTGTCTGTGATCAGTCATGGGGCTGGCCTGGTGGAGTCGAAGCTGACAGAGAGAAAGACAGAGACAGACATGGACAGACAGAGAGGGAGACACTGTGTGTGTCCCTCGGTGACATCCCACGCCACCAAGCCCAGCCCTGTCTCTGTCTCTCTTTCTGTATCTGTGTCTCTCTGTATCTCTGTCACTATCTCTGACTCTGTAACTCTGACTCTGTCTCTGGCTCCCTAAGGGCTGGAGTGATGAAGGTCCCTGTTGTCCTGCTGCCCGCTGGCCACTGCCCCAGGATGATCTCTTCATCACAGACTGGAGTGGGGCCACAGTTAGGCATTGGGACACAGAAGATGAGGCTACAGGGCCCCAGGGGGTCTGCCATGGAGACACACAGCCCCCCACCCAGGCGCCCCCAGAACCGGCTCCCACCTCTGGGGGTGTGTCTTGGTCTCATCGTGCCCAGTAGGTGCTCAATAAATGCCTGGTGAGGGAGGAAGGATGTTTGGGGGGTAAGCCAGGCCCCGGGCAGTGAGGGGGCACCTGTGGGTGGCAGGGGTGGAGCTGGGACCCCCACACCGTAGGGCTGTCAGACAAAACACGGCAGGACCCGCGACATTTGAATTTCAGCTGAACAACAATTTTTAGTATACGTGGGTCCCTGTATACTCTGTGCTGGGCAGAGAGGTTGGGGCCTCTGTGGGGGTCCATATCCCCACCCCGCCCTGAGATCCCTCCCGTGCAGCCCCCGCCGCCCCAGCCCGGGACATATTTATACTGCATCACGAGCCACATGCCCTGAAATTCACATTTCACTGCGCCTCCCGAATTTCTCTCTCATCTGGTGGATGAGGTGGTTGGTAGCATTCCTGTAACACCTCCCCAAATCGTCCCCTGACCAGTGAGGCCCTCAGGACACCCTTTACAGATGGAGAAACTGAGGCTGGGGCTGTGGCATGCCTCAGGTCACGGCTGGGGGTAGAAGGAGGCAGGACTTACTTGAACAACCTGTGGGTAATACCAGGGATCCCGAGAGGCCTTAAGGAGACCCTCAGTCTGGAGGGACAGGGACAGAGCTGGACATGCCCAGACCCATGTGGCCATGGCCTGGCCAGAGAGAAGGTCTCAACCTGGGGGACTTAAGGGGTGGGGTCAGGGAAAGCTGCCTGGAGGAGGGGGCATTGGAGCTGGGGGTGGGAAGTATTCGGGGCTCACCAGAGGTGGGGGTGGCCTGCAGGCTTGAAGCTGCACAAGGAATGCCTCCCCGACTGTCCCACCCCTCCCTCAGGAAGAAGGGACCCCACGGCCATGCACTGGCAGAGCTGATCAGAGCCATTCACCCCCCGGCTGCAGGGATTGGGCCAGGGGTGGGCACGTGACCTCAGCTGGTCTGATCAGAGCCAACCTCAAATGTTGAGCTCCTTAGAGGGAAATGAACGTTGTACTTCTCTCTCCCTCCCTCTGTCTGTCTGTCTGTCTGTCTGTCTGTCTCTCTCGTGCTGGGCCCAAGGGAAGGAAGAGGCTGCCGGCACCATCTTGGGGTCCTGCTGACCAGGCTGTGCTGCTGGATCAAGCCCTACCTGCAGCCGCCTGTTTTCAGACATCTGCATCTGTGTTCACTGTGCTGTTGGTGCCATTTGAGTCGTTTCCCTGTTTCTTGCACCCACAAGTGTCTTGCCTGTCACAGGAGCCCTGCTCATCTCGGGAAACTGGACTTGTTTCCTAAATTCACTCTCATTTTGCAGATCAGAGCCCTGAGGACTCCACGGGGGGTGGATAGCTAAGCTGAGGGTCCCACTCTGGGGAAGATTTGAACCTGGGGTGGTGTGACTCCAAGGGCAGAGCTCTTCCCACCACCCAAGGCTGCGGACTCCCACCACGGCGAGGGTTGAGGCAGCCGCCCCGGTCTGCCGATGGGCAATACAGACCCCACCTCGCAGAGGGCAGGGCTGTGGGGCTGGGATCGTGGCCACCAAGGGCCCAAAATCAGATCTTCCATGGAAATCTCGAAGCTTTTATAGGCTGGGAACGTGTTCAAATATGCAAGCAAATGCTCTAAAGACAACAAAGACTCGATCAGGGCCAGAGGGACCTGGGAGCCTCAGGGAGGTGACCCTGACTCTGCCCCATCCTGGGGGTGGGTGGGTCCTGGGGGCACTTTCTAGGGGAGCTCTCAAGTCCTGCTTTGGGTTCTTTGAGGGACAGGGGGAAAGAAAGAGAGAGAGAGACAGAGATGGAAGCAGAGACACACAGAGATATCACAACAAGAGCCCCAGAGCGGAGACCTCATGGCCTGCAGATGTGCCGCCGGCGGCCTTGTCTGCACATCTGGCCCCCAGCCTGGCCTCACTCACTGGCTGTGGATTTGCCTTCGTCACAGAGTCTGGAAACAGGCGGGGCTCAGAGCAGCCGCCTCCAGGCCAGCCACGAATCGTTCTTTGTTACGGGTCACTGGGAGCAGCCACTATGCTGGGGAGCCCAGGCCAGAGACCCTGACCCCAGTGAGCAGGCAGGCAGAGAGCCCATGCAGACCCAGGCCCATCTCTGCCCCCTGGGAACAGAGAGGGGGCAGCAGGGGAGCAAGATCTGGTGTGCCCCATGCCCCAACCCTCTGGGCTGCCTCAGACACTGCCTCGGCTTCTCTGATCACCTGTAAGGTGTTCACTGAGCCCTCTTCCTGCCCCAGATTCCAGACACTGGGGGCCTGGACCCCCCGCACAGTGGAGCCTGAGGAGCCTCTTTGTTCAGGAGATGGACGGTCTTCTCACCCTAGGCCCTCGACTTGGGCCCTCCCTGGCAGTCTCCAGGCGATCAGCAGTTCCAAGCTCAGGTGTTGGAGCCGGGCGGAGCCAGATCCAGCACCTGGGACACCGTGGAGTGTGGGTGAGCCTCAGTGTCCACTCCTGTTAAACAGGGCGGCATCCCGGCTGCGAGGGGTGCCGTGACAGTAACTCAGAGCTCAGGCACCTCCCACCACCCGAGGACTGCGGCTCAGGCCAGCTCCTGTCCCCTGCCCCTGTGCAAGAGAAACAGGCCCTGGTGGATGCACAGCAGGTCCCTGGTGACAGGAGATGAAGGGTTACCACCAACCCTCTGAATCTGTGAGGCTCTGAGGCCGGAAGCAGGACCCAGCCACCAGCCTCGATGGGCCGGTGCTTTCGAAACATCGAGTATTTCCATCCTCAGAAGGTCACTGGAGGGCAGGGAGGACCAGACCTGTCACAGATGAGGGTACTAAGGCCAGGCCAGAGCCCATGCCCTTTGCCCCACCTGGCCTGCCCGCTGACCCCCCAAGACCCTCAGGTTTCAGGTTGAAATGAGCATCACTGACCACTCGGCCCTCCAGAAGTTCTGCTTCTCAAGCCTGCAACATTTGCAGCAGCCAAGCTCCCAGACCCAGCGAGCCGTCAGCCTCCTGGAGGCAAGGGTCACCCACCCGCTGCTCCTCTCCAGCAGCTGGGTCCAGCCTGGAGCTCGCCTGGGGCTCTGATTCCCTCCTGGTACACGAGGTCCCCACATCCCCTACCTCCCGTGCTCCCCAGCTCCACTATCAGCGCCACCCCTATCCCCCATAAAAGGTAGCGGCTCTTGCATTGAGTGGGAAATTTCGGTCCTGACACAGAGACGGGCCAGATCAGCCAGGAGGTGACACAGTGACCGCCACGACTCCATCAAAGTGTGCCCTGTATGTGTCGTCCACACCAAGAGGGTGTCGAGCAAATCAGCCCAAGGAGGGTGGGAGGACCAGAGCCTCCTCACCACCCAGCCAGCCCTGGGGTCACGAGACTCAGCTCCAAGCCACCCATAAAGGCTTCTTAAACAATCTGTCTTGGCCAACTGTCATCTCCATTAATGCGTAAAAATCATTAGGCACCAGTCCCGAGACCCTGATCATAAACCAGCAGGTCCCCGGGGCCCCTGCCCGGGCCAGCAAACGGCGTCCATCGGAAAGGTCTGCGACAGCCCCCCGTGCACCTGCCCCACCCGGCCCTCCACGCCGAGCCTCTTCCCCGATCGATTTTATGAAGGCAGCTTGGGGTTTGTCAACGTTTCCGCTACCGTTTTATGCCCCTGTTTAAAAATTCTTAATTAAGCAGGTTTTTTCTGTTTACACTTGAACTAATTACACTTTTAAAACCAACAATAAAACATTAGGCCCAGGCTATTAAAGGCTTCGGTGCAGGCCTGTGGCACGGGGCACCGGGGCAATTCAGGAACTGGACCCTTCCACAGGAGATAGGAGCCCCGGGCGGCAGACGGGTGCCCGGCTCCACTCAAGAGGGTCCCCGAACCTTATCCGCCTTCCTGGAGGGTGGGGTGGGGGACAGCAGGCGGCCCGTCCCCGCAGCGGATGGAGCTATTGATTGGATGTCCTTCCCAATCTTCCGGGGAATCCTCCGAGGACACGGGTCTGTGCCAGGAAGGACCCAGGGCCAGCCAGAGAGAGGCCCAGAGGGAGGCCCTGAGGGTTGGGAGGGTCCCAGGCTGAGTTCTTGGGCGCAGGGTCAGTGGAGACCCCAGTGGACGGTGCACCGTGGGAAGTTTGGTGGTCCTGCCCCTGGGATATGTAAAGGGTACATGGTGACCAGGGCAGGATGCTGGCTCAAGGTTCCTGCTGGGTTCGGGGTGAAGCCCCCACCCCTCTGGTGGGCGTCTGAAGGTCTGTCTAAGCTGGACCAGCCTTGCCTCCCACTGCAGAGCACCGTGGCCGGGTCACTTAGGGCGACTCCAAACGTGCCATTGGTGACGGCTTGTGGGGTTCCTTGGCGCGGAACGTTCTCTGTTAACTCAGACCTTATCTGACTCCGCTGCTTCCCTGCACCAGCTCGGGGTCACCTAGGAGGGCGTCCCAAACCTGATATAGGCCTTCCATGTACTTCGGGACCCTCAGAATTTCCCAGCCTGGGGACCTTTCTAGGCTGTACCTACAAGGCACTGAGTGAGCAAGCAAGACTGGCCTTTCTGAAGAAGCCAGCAGGGTGCCCTGGGGGTCTGCCATGGCCCCTATCCCACCCCCTGCTAATCCCCATAGAAGACGGAAGATTCCAGGCCTGTTCTCCCACCCCAGGCCTCTCTGGAGAGCCCCTGGCTAGTGTCCCAGGCTTTCGACTCAGCCAGGCTTAGCTGACCTCCTGTGTCCCCTCTCAGCGATGACCATCCGTCCCATCTCCCAGCTGGAGATGCTGCCCCCCCCACTCCCACAGGTAGTTCTTCCAACATCCCTGAGTTCCTGCTTTCAAGTGTCCCTGGAATATGGCCCTCACCCCCTCCTGAGGCCTCCCCACCTCTGGTCTCCACCCGCTAGACCAAGTTCAGCAAATTTTTTCTGTAAAGGGCCAGATAGTCAATAATTTTGGCTTTGCAGGCCAGACGGTCTCTGGCTGGATGGTCCAGCTGTGCAGCACCACAGAGGACGGATACATAAGAGAGTGAGCATGGCCGTGTGCCAATAAAACTTTATTTATAAAAGCAGGCCATAGGCCAGATTTGGCCCTTAGGCCATAGATTGCTCACTCCTGATCCAGACCACCCCCAACACAGACCTCAGGCTGCTCTCTCTCACTCACAGACCTGGTACCTACCTCCCCCACTCTAAACCTTTTCTGTGGCTCATCATGGCCTGGGGACAAATGTCCAACTTTCCTTGATTGGAGTGGAAGGATCTTCAGAGACTTGACCTAGCCTGCCTCCACATCGCCCTCTTTTACAGCCGTGCTCTTTCTTTAACTGATGTTGTTTTCTCTGCCCTCCACCTTCATCACCAAACTCCTACTCATCTCCCAAAGCCCCAGCTCCAGTGCCCCCTCCTCTGTGAATCCTCACCTGGGTCTCAAGCAAGGCTTTTGGCCATCTTTGCCCTCTCCCTGCCAGCCCTGGGTCCCTCCCTGTGCCCCAGCCTTTACCTCCTGGGCCTGGGAATATCTGTGTCCAGCCCTGTCTCCCTGCAACCTGGGGCTTTCCTGAGGGCTGAGTCCAGGTCAGCCTTTGGAATGGCCTTTGTGTTTGGTCAGCACCCTAATCCTCTGGAAAAATCTCCCCAAACAATGTCTTGACCATGGCTCATATCACCTTTTTGAATATCCATTTATTTCTTTTTTTTTTCCTTTTTTTTTTTGTCTTTTTTCGTGTCTGGCAACGGATCGCAACC
>NW_007728401.1:288317-304390 GCF_000696425.1 Galeopterus variegatus
ATCCGTTGCCGGTCACGAAAAAAGACAAAAAGGAAGAAAAAAAAACACAGGTTCAAAGGTCAAATTAGCACAAATTTCAAGATGGTAATAGCAGAGCATTAAACCATGCGCAGAGGGCTGGCCGGTCAGCTTAGCCGGTCTACAGCACAGCGTTATAACACCAAGGTCAAGGGTTCAGATCCCCACACCAGCCAGCCACCTAAAAAACAAAATAAAATAAACCACGCACGGAACCTTGGGCCGCTGACAACCTTGGGCTTGCACACAAAGCCTGCCCTGCCAGAAAGGCCTGGTACACAGCAGGTGCTCTTGAACACGTCACGCTCAGTGACAGACGCCAGACACACAAGGCCACACAGTGTGTGACTCCATTTACATGAAATGTCCAGAACAGGCTGATCCACAGAGACAGAAAGTGGGTTCGTGGTCGCCGGCGGCTGGGGGAGGGGATGGGGAGTGACCGCTGATGGGGACGGGATCTCCTTTTGGGGTGATGAGAATGTTCTGGAACTAGATAGAGGTGATGGTTGCCGCAACATTGTAAATGTAGTAAATGCCACTGAATTAAAAAAAAATAAAATGGTTAGGGGCCAGCCTGTGGCTCACTCGGGAGAGCGTGGTGCTAACAACACCAAGCCAAGGGTTAAGATCCCCTTACCAGTCATCTTTTAAAAATAAATAAATGAAATAAAATAAAATTGTTAACTTTATGTTATATCAATTTTACCTTAATTTAAAAAAAAAAAAGAAGTCCAGGAGTGCAGCCCGAGGCTGCTGGATCGCTGGCCCCAGGAGCGGACGTGCTGGATCACGTGGTAACGATATTGAACTTGTCCACAGCGCCTGCACCACCTGACGCTCCAGCAACGCTCGAGGATTCTGATTTCTGCCCGTCCTGGCCAGCACTTGGTGTCTTCCCTTTCTTTTTTGATTTTCCATTTTTGGAAGCCATTCCAAAAGGTGTGATGTTTATAATAGAAATTGGACGCTGGGAAATTTGCATGCTGCAAGAGGTGACCTGTTAGGAATTTGCGATGGGAGGGCTACATGCCCAGAAATTAGGGACAGTGTCAATCCTGAGAAGGAGCTGCTGGAAGAGGGGAGAGTGTCGCAGAGCATTAAGTAGGGGGAGATTCACCCCATGGGAGACCCCAAAGTGGGGGCAGAGGGGACCTCTGCACAAGGGCACCCTAAGGACAGGGGTAGCCGGTTGCCAGGCTGCAGACCTGAGTCTAATCCCCCTCCCACCCCACTCCACGTGCAGAGGCGCAGGCTCCTTCTGGAAGTGCCTGGATTTGGGGGCGGGGAGGAGTCTGCCCTGCGAGCAGCAGGGTCAGGTGACGCGCCTGAATGTGGATCCCTCTGCTGTTCCCTGATACATGAACGTGGCTCCCCCACCTCTCAGGCTCCCTTTATTGCCACCAGTTGTCCAGAGCCCCACTACCCCACCTCATGGGCACCAGGTGACCTGGGGCAGGGAAGGGGCACTTGACCAAGGATGTCTCCCTCCTCCCAGCAGGGCTTCAGGTGAGACCCCACCGTAGACAAAGAGCACCTGTGCAGTCTGGACCACTGTGACTTGCCATCAGGAAAGGCCTCACCCCAGGCTGCCAACCAAGACACCTGGTGGTGGGGGGGTCCCTGGGCTAAGGACAGCTGAATTCACTTCCTGGGGGAGATCCAGCAATGTCCCACTTTGGAGAGGCCCTTTGTGTACAGCATGACCCTTCGGCCCGAGCTACTGGGGAGGACAGGCTTCAGGTCACAATGACCCCCCGCAATGTGGGGAGGGGCTGAGGGCACAGCTGGACAGGGGGCTGCAGAGGTTTCCCCGAGGTGAAGCAGCTCCAACGTGCTGCTGAGAGGGTGTGGGCCCTGGATTCATGAAACTGTCCATCTAAAGCGCTGACTCTACCCGGGGTGGGGCAAGATGAAGCTGTGGCTGCCAGGCAAGGGGCGGGAGAGCAGTCAGCTGAGGTGGGGACTATGACACTCACTGGGGACACTGGGGGGGGAGCGTGGAAGCCCCCTGGGGACAGGCAGGAGGCACTGGCCTGGGTTGGGGGGTGTGGCTGTACGAGGGGAAGGTTCGCATCAGCTGGGGTGGGGGCCACTGTCAGGGGCCAGCGTCTGTGGCCTGTGCAAGGCCCCTGCCCATGGCCAGCCTGAATTTCTTGCTCAGGCATCTTCCTGAGTCGGTGGGGGGAGTGTTGCTGAGACGGGAAAGGAGTCCCTCAGGATCTTGGGGTTTCTGAGAACTGTCTCCACCTCTTCTGAGAAGTGCCTCCCCCAGACCCATCCCCGGGCCCCAGCCTGACAGACAGCAAAGCCCCACTCCAGGAGGGGGTGAGCTCCCTGCCCCTGGGGGATGCAAGTGGGCACAGAGAGCGGGGCCAGGCTGGGGAGGAACATGTCCTCGGAGTGGGTGAGGGTCTGTTCCCAGCTCAGAGACAATGCAAGTCAGCTGTGGCCATTTTGGAGTTGGGGAAACTGAGGCTTAAAGAAATGGAGACCTGCTCCAGGCCATTCACAGGAGTTCAGAGAGGTGCCAGTTCCCCTCAGGGAAGCTGGCGTTCTTGCTGTCCCTCCCTCCCTCCCTTCCATACCCAGGTGACACAAGGAGGCCTCTGCAGGAGCTGAGGGTCTGATGGGGGGTGGGCTCATCTTGCACACAATCATTTCATTCCTGCACCAGCCCCAGGCCTGAGGCTTCAGAATTTGCCTCATTTCATGCTCACTGCAAACCACCCCCATTTCACAGATGGGAAAACTGAGGCTCCGAGAAGCCAAGTGGATTGTCCAGAGACCCCAGTGGGTCTGTGGCAGATGGGGACTTGGACGCAGGTCTGGCTGCCTCTAGAGAATTTACAGAGGACTCAGGCTCCGCCTCACCCAGGCTATTTCTAAACAAATACAAAATTATTCTCAAACCGCCAAACTCCTACCTGCAGGGGGACCCAGAAAGAAAAATCAATTGGCCCACGTGACAGGGGCGCGTCTGGGAAGCCCCTCTCTGCCACCCTGGGTAGGTGTTGATGTTATTACCATGCTGCTCGACTAGTGCTCACCAGAGCAGCAAGCTGCAAGTGACTGCACCCTCAGCTCCCACAGGCCCCCTTTTTACATATGGGGAAACTGAGGCTCAGTCAGGGAAACCGAATCGTCCACGTTAGGACTCCTGAGCTCCCTGCCCATCGGTGCCTCCCCTGCCCATGTCCAGTGACCCCCCACCCCAGACTGGGAGGTCCCCAAAGGCAGACTTAGCAGACAGGATTCACACCCAGCTGCCACTGCCTGCAGACCCCCCATTAGAAACCTCTTTTCTGGTGCGGTCCACATGAAGTCCCACTGTACAGACGAGTAGACTGAGGCCAGCCAGGTGGGGAAGCTGGCCCAGCCTGGGCTGGCTGTTCGAGGCTGGACCAGGAAACACTTTGCCGCGGAGGCCTAGCTGAGCCCCTGTGGCCTCCAGACATGGCTGGCAGACATGCGGGGCAGGATTCCACCAGCTCAGCGCCGGGCCTGAAATATGCTTATGAATAATCATTCCAGGCAGCCCTGAGCCACCACGATCGAAGCCAGCCTGGTGGGGCTCAGAAAGTCGCAGGGGACCCAGCAGCAGATGGAGGGCCCAGGGCTGGGCTGTCCCTGCCCCACAGGCCACCATCTGTGCCTCCCCCAGGCCCAGCAGTGGGGGGACTCCCTGATTTTCCCATTTCCCCTTTAAAATCTGTCCCTATTCTGTCTACTACTCCCCACCTCTGCATCCCCTGCCCCATCCCACGGCACCCCTTGCCTCCTGCATCCGCCCTGCCCCAGTACAGCCTGCAAATCCCCTTGACACCAGGAGAGACTTTTCCAAAAGTAGCCTGCATTGGCCACCCCCGTCTGCTGGGAGCCCCCCACGGCTCCCTCCCTTCTCAGCAAAGCCCAAATACCAGCTCTGCCCACGTCTCCACTTGGTCTTTGAGGCTCTTCCACCCATCCCACCCCCCCCCCTGCTCCTGCCAAATGGGCCTCCTTGCCGTGGCTGCCTCAGGGCCTTTGCACCTGCAGTGAAGGAGCTAATCCCCAGGCCATCTCTTCCTTCTTCAAAGGGCCGTCCTTGGAGAACCCTCCTTGGGTTCTCGGGCTCCTCCCCAGCCCTGGGTCGTTCCCTTTGGCGTTCCCTTTGGCGTCCCCCTCGGGTCCCACAGGCCTGGGGGGAGTCCGTGTCCAGGTCTCCCTGCCACCAGCCTCGGGGACCTCCAGGCGGAGGTCTATCGGGTCTCAACGGCTCCCTGGATGGATGGGTCTGTGCTGCCCAAGCCCCGGTCCACGAATAGGGGAGAGACCCCCTGCCCAGTCCCCACCTTGGCCCAGCCCCCTTCCAGACCATGTCCCTTGGGAAAGCCGGTCCCCAACAGACCACACCCCATGTAGATTGTGCATGTTGACCACCACGGCCCTCGGTGGCCACGCCCCAGCCATGACCCTCCCCTCCCCAGATGCTCCCAGATGAGGCCACGCCCCATTCGAGTCCCTCCCGCAACTCCGGAATGATTTGGGGTTTGGGGGCCTTTCTGGTTGCATGTTTTCTGGAGCCTCTTCTATCTCCCGTCTCTTCTCCCCCTCGTGGGATCGTGGGATGGTAGATTTGCCCTCGGCCATCCCGCCCCCTTGGCCCTTTCGCCTCCAGATCTCAGCCCAATGCCTCCACCTCTAGGAAGTCGTCCCTGATCCCTCTGCAGTTTTCTAATTAGACATCCATTTGTTTTTCTCTTGCAAGAACAGAGGTCACGGCCATTATGCCCCCAGCGCTCAGCCCAGGGGTAGGTGCCCAGAAAGTATTCTGAATACCTCAGTGTAGACATGTGAGAATTCCACTTGGACAGCCCTGGAGACCCCTGCCCAGCCCCCAGGCCTTGGGAGGGCGAGCATCAGTCTGGCTGGGCTTGTCCAGAGGGGTGGCCGGTGAGCCACCCGAACCCTTCCCCTCCTGGGACCCCTGGTCCTGTTCAAACCCATGGACTCCCGAAGACTTGGGGTACAAGGCCTGCAGGATTCTCAGTCCTTCCTTGTCCCCTCCCCAATTCAGCAGGTGTCCAATCAATGCCACAGGAGGCGACCATCCCTTGTCCACAAAATCCCAGCCCTCGGAGCAGGAGGAGCCTGTGACATGATTAATGTAAGTTCTGGTTCTCAGGGACCACGCATGGCTATTTGCTTACTGTGGGACCTCGGATAAGTCCCTCGAGCTCTTCCGACTTCATCTGGAAAAGGAGAGGGGGAATCGAACCGATGCCCTGCAGGGCCCTTGCCAGGATTAAATGAGTAGATGCTTAGCGCCGGGCTCGGTCACATGGCCCACCATGGTGGCTGCTACGTCCTTGTTCTATTTTATTTTATGTTATTTTCAGCGGCTGGCCGGTGCGGGGATAGAACCCGGAGCTTGGCGTTACCGGCACCACACTCTAACCCACCGGGTAACCAGCCAGCCCTCTGCTGTCGTTCCTGTTGTCCAGGCTCTTTGCCACCCTCGAGCCATCTGAGCATCCCCATTTGACAGATGTGGAAGCTGAGGCTCTGGAGGGGCTGATGCCCACCCAGACCCCTCCAGCCACTTTCCTCCAGCTGGCCCGGCCGGGCTGGAGAAGATAAAGCCGTGAGCCGTTAGCACTGGTGCGTCGTGACAGATGAGCCAGAGAATTCCTGGCCGTCGCCCCATCGATCGGGCGTTCCAACCTCCGTGGCTGGCCACGATTAATTTATGTGGGACTGGAGAACACTAATTAAGTCTGTTTAAGAGGAAGTTAACTTTAATGCCCTGACTGCCCACCTTAAGCACTGTCAGAGCAGCCAGAAGCTTCTGCCAGCACCAGGGAGACCCCAAGCTTGGTGATACCTCCGCCCGTGGACTGGCCAGTGTCCAGCCTGGAATGGAACTGGTGCTGGCCTGTCACACACCACCGGACCACCAAGACCCGGCTTTTTCCAGCCCCCGACAGCTTCAGCAGTTTCCACCTGAGTGCAAAGGACACAGGTGCCCCTGGTTTGAGATGGCCCTGCACAGGGCACACACAGGGTCGAGGCTGCCCTTGAGGCTGGCCCTGCCATGTGCCCGAGTGCCTGCATGCAGCATGTGACGCGGACAGAATGACAGCCACAGAGCTCCTTCAGCATGCCAGTTCCAGCCTCGGTGATGTGATCTCACCTCTGAGTGTGAGGACAAAGACTGGCGCACAGTAGGTGCTCAATCAGTGCTTGCCAAATCAGATTCTTACTGGGCTTCTTGCTCCCACTTGCACCCAGAATGGAGTGACCATTCTTGAGGGCAAAATGGGGCATGTCCCTCCCCTGCTGGAGACCTTCTATGGCTCCCTAGTGCCCTCCCGATAGAGCTCAGAATCCTTAACAGGCCCTGGAACATCGGCCTCAGTCTGGCCGTGCCTGGCTCTCACCACACAGCCGGGAGGAATTTCTAAGGCTGCCCCTCCACACCTCCCAGCCTTTGCACATGCTGGTCCTCCACGCCCTCACCTTGCAAGTCTCTCCATCACCCGAGGCTCAGCCCTCAGTCCTCTCTGACCCCCTTCCCCTCCCCGGGGCTCCCCCTCTGATCCCACCATGACCCCTGGGACTGGGCATGTCTGTGTCTGCTCTGTCTCCACCACCCGGCCTGTGACTCACCAGCTGGGGCTCCAGATCCCACATGTGGGGCTGGGCACAGAGATGTACCCGGTGTCCGCATGAATGAATGAACAAGCGACTTAATTCTCATGACAACGCTGTAGTGAGCATTGTTGTTATTATTCCTATTATTATGATTATTCTCAGTGCCTGTTGGGCAAGCTGCTAACTTGGTGAGCCTCAGTTTCCCCATCTATAAAGTGGGCAGTGCGGTCAGAGGCTGGACCAGAGCCAGGGTGAAGGGCTGCAGCTGTGAGGGCCAAGAAAGAAGCTGGCCAGCCCCCCTGTGCCCTCTAGACGTGCCCATTGAGTGGACAAGCTGCAGCTCTGCACAGGCAAGATACCCGGTCCAAGCGGGGCTGGAGCTCAGCCCACGGGATGAGAGAAAGTGGAGTGGGCACTGTGTGTGCAAAGGCCAGGAGGGTATGGAGAGCGGGAGGACCTGTCAGCCATGAGGGCCAGGCCGCAGGACATGACCCTGTGGGCAATGGGGAGCCCTGGCAGGTTCTAGAGCAGGAGAGGACTATGGTTAGATGAGTGCGCCGGAAATGGCTCGGATGGGCAGAGACGGAGAGCACCAGTCCCAACTGGGGACCTGCACTCAAGGCCTGGCCTCCACATCTGCTTGCTGTGTAACCACAGACAACTGGCCAGACCTCTGTGTACCTCAGTTTCCCCTTCTGTACAATGTGGGTAATGATCGTGTCAACGACAGGCAGTAGCTGTGAGTACAGAGGGCTCGTTTCACACTACCCCTCGGGAAGACGTCAGCCGTTGCTATTATGTTGGCTGCTCCTCATTTGTAAGCTCGGACACGGGTCTCCGCTGGCCAGCCAAGTCCCCGTGTCATCAGGGATGTGGAAATTCCTCAGGGGAGAGGCACCTGCCTCCCCCACAGCCCCTTTGCCTCTCCAGAGGAGAGTAAAGAAGCAAGTCCCCAAATCACAGAGACCTAAAATCCCAATATCCCAAATGTATGAAATCCCAAGAGGCTGAAATCCCCAAGTTCCCATATCTTGAAATTCCACAATCCTGGACTCCCAGGCTGTGGCAGGCGCCCACCTATGCCCAGGAGTCTGTGTCCCCTTACCTCTCGCTCCCCACACCCATTTCTGTGTCTTCGTCGTCTCCGTGTAGATTTTGATACGTATCTCATTTTTAGATATTTTTAAATGGCAGAATCTGGAGGCAGGATGTGGAGACCTTCAGGCTCCTTGTTCCCCATTCCTGGAACTCGGACGTTCCTATCACCGCGTCTCAGTCTGGAGTCCCCAAAAGCTGAGCCCAAGTCCAGGGCTCGGTGAAGGTGGGTTCACCGGGAGGTGCCCTGGGAAGTGGGAGTGAAGCACAGAAGAAATGTCATTATAAGACAGGTCAGTGAGCTGTCACTGTGTCAATAACCGAGGCTCAGTCCCCAGGGAACCTCAGAGCGACCGTAAGGAGTGGTCACCACCAAGCCTTGCTCTCCCTTTATAGAGAGATGTCCGCCTCTCATTTTGGTTCACCAGAAATGGAGTCACAGAAGTGGCACCCTGTGCATCTCCAGGGACAGGCAGCTGCAGCCATGCTGATATTCAAGGGGGCCACAGGGCGTAGATGGGAGGCCCCAAAAGAATCTGCTGCAGAGGGGCAGTGATTGCTGAGTGTCATCTGGGACAGACCAAGGTGAAGCTGGAGAGGAAAACAGACCATAAACAGCTCAAGAAATAAATTGCCAAGACAATTTCAGGAGCAATAAGCTCTTGGAGGAAAATAAAACAGGGTCGGGGGTGATAGAGAGGTGATGGGGACCCCCGGGATTGGGGAGATCAGGAAGGACACCTTCCGAGGGATGTGACACTGGAAGCTGAGACTTTGGGGAGTGATGGACCAGTGAAGAGCAGAGAGAAGGTGCTCCAGGGTGAGGGCGCAGCGCGGGCAAAGGCCTGAGGCAGGAACAAGCTTGGAAGGTTCAAGAAACAGCGGTGGGCATCAGGAGACCTCCATCTCCTGCAGGTGGAGAGCGAAGGAGCTGGAGTCACAGAGGTCAACTGGGGAGGGATGAGTTTGGATTTTCTCCCCAGGGCACTAGGGAGCCATGGGCGGCTCTTGAGCTGGGGAGGGATGCCATCTGACTTTTTTTTCTTAAATGTCCCCATGGGCAAATCCACCAGGTGGGAAGACTGGGAACAGCGCACCAGGCAGAGGGCACAGAATGGTCAACATTTTAGCACTGTAGCTGGTGGCTTCTGGCTGCTGTTTGCCTTCCAGGAGCAGGTCAGCGGGAAGGGGTTCCAGCGAGTGATAGACAGCGTCCAGAGTGGCCAGTCCCAGTGCTTCCTGCCCTCCTCGACTGCTTCCTCGGTGACCTCTAGGCAGGTCACCTCCTGCTCTGGCCTCAGTCTCTCCACCTGCCCAGCAAGGGTGTTGGGGTAACCCAACCTGCTGTGACATTTCTTGGGCCCCCCCTCCCCGATCCAGATCTAAGCCCCTCCCTGCATCCCCGGCCCCGCCATCAACTAGCCTCCCCTCTCAGGCAACATCTTCATTATGGAGCTGAGTTGTTTAAATAAATGAATTAATATTGACGAACCATCAGTGACCTAATAAATGATTAGTTAAGGCGCACATACATCACGCCGTGGGGACGCCGGGAGCCCTTAATTACTGCTGCGGAGGGGCCAGCAGGGCCACGGCCACTGCCCTGCACCCCTTGGTCCCCAGACCCCTTCCCAGCCACCCGGCTGCCCCTGGGTCTTGGGCTGAGCTTGAAGGCAACCCTTGCCCGGCTCTCCCTGTCTCTCCATCTCTGTCCCTGCTCAGGCCCCTCCTGCCATCCACGTGGCCTCTACTTAGCTTAATTCCACCTCCCAGCTTCCCCACCTGCCCCCAACGTCCCTTCCCTTGAAGCAACCATATTAAACACGTGACTCCATTTACACCCCTCCCTCACTCCACGGCTTTCTGTGGCTCCCCAGTGCCCTCCAGGAAAAGACCCATTTCCTCACCACGGCCCACAGGGCCCCAGGGTGCCCGGCCCCTGCGGGCACCGGCGATCTCTCCCTCTTCCCCATGCCCTGCTTCCTGCCTCAGGGTCTCTTCCCCTGCTGTTCCCTCTGCCAGGAACAGCCTGTACTCTCCGGGCCCAGGCAGATCCTGCTCTCCGCAGGCCACAGCCCGTATCCCCTCCTCCAGGAAGCCCTCCCTGACCTCAGAGCCAGTGGGGCCCTCACTAGCTGCCCTGGGGACTCGCTGTCCCTAGCTGTGCCCAGGGATAGACTTCAGCACTGAGTTGTTCTCCTGTTCAACACGTTTTCCTCTCTGACCAGAAGCCTGGGCAGGGCAGGGCGCAGCCTCACATGGTCGCTGCTGGGCCCAGCATGTAGTTGGCTCTCAGTAAATGCGCTGAGGAGTGGACAGGACGGAAGCCTCCCATCCGCCCCAGGAGGCCCTCCGTCCACCAGGCCTCCATGTCCCTGTCTGTCCAGTGGGAATTAGCCCTGACCAGGCACCTGCCCTGCTTGTCCTTGGCGTCCCCTGCGTGCTCATGACCACCCAGCCCGGACGCCCCGTCCGAGCCTCCGAGCTTCCCCCTCCTGCTTTCATCTTGGTCTGAGGACAGAGCCAAGCTGGGGACCAGGAGAAGAACCAATGGGGGGACCTGGGGGGATTTATGGGGCAGGGATGGTCCTAGCTCAAGCCCCTGGCCTGAGGCATCTCCACATCCCCCACCCCCAGAGGCGGCACCAGGAGCCTTTGGCTCTCTCTGACACCCCTGCCCTGCGTGCGCCTCAGTTTCCCCAGCAGGAGGGAGGGAGGCAGCTGAGGGCTCCCTGCCTTGACCTGCAGGGGTTTGGCAGAAGTGAAGGGAGACCTGAGGGTCTGCTTCTTGCAGTCTCCTCTCTCTCTTCCGGGGTGTCCACCCATGATGGGTGCCTGGCCCATGGGGAGCCGCAGGCTGGGGGGACAGAACAAGACACAGATTCTCCCAGCCTGTGACATCAGGGCTGGGCCAGAGAGGGTCCCCTCCCAGCTGTCTGATGACCCGGTCCCTTTGGGGCCTCCCAGACCTCCCCAATCTTCTCCATCTTGAGGGTATACGGCGGAATGACATTGTTCAGAGAGGGCAGCGGCCCAGCCAAGACCACACAGCCTACGGCGTCCATGGGGATTCTCCAGGCTTTGCAGCCCTGAGTGAGACGGCCCAGCCCCTGCATCAGGCACATGGTGGCTCCCGCCACGAGGCTCTTCATGGGCGGGGGGAAGGGGCACCTGAAGAGACCTTCGCTAATGGCTCCTGAGAGGGACAGACAGCATGAGAGGCTGGGGTGCCCTGGGCTTGGCCCCGCCCCCGCAGTTGGCTCAGCCCCCAGGAATCCCCTCCCATTTGTCATTGGGCCCTCACTCTGCATCTATTGGGCTCCTACTGTGTGCAGGGTCCTTCTGGCTGGGTGGTCTGGTGGGGCCTGGAGTGCACAAGCAACCCCCCAGAGAAGGAATTACCTGCCTGGGATCCCCTGAGGGAGGGCAGGGTGTGTGTGCCCTCCCTGAGCCCCCTCCCCAAGCCCCTTCCCCTCCTGCCCCCCTCAATCAAGACCCCCACCCCAGCCCACCCCTAGTGAAGCAGGTTCAGGTGGCACCATGTGGTTGTAGCCCAGACCGGCCTGATCCCCACCTTCTACCTGGAATCGGATGGTGAGCCTCGGCCTCCTCATCGCAGCTCTGGGAGACCCCCAGGACCCTCCTGCGCTCTGTGCCTCAGATTCCCCACATGCAGAGCCTCAGAAATACATGCCCAGGCCCCTTTCCTAGGAGGCAACCCGACGGTCAGGCACAGATGGATCTGGGTTTAGAATCTTGCCTTCTGGGCTCTGCAGCCTAAGAAAAGTCCCTCCACCTCCCTGAGCCTCAGTTTCCACGTCTGAAGGCTAAGTCAGTCATATTTCCTGCCTCACAGAGTTGCTGGATGAACGTCGTAGCTGGGGCATGCGGTTGGAGCTCGATAAATGTTAGGAATGAATGAAAGATAATATAGAGGTTTGCAGAGACGATGAGGCCGGGAAAGCGGGGAGGATTTAATTTACTGCTATTTAATTTACTATTATCGCTAAATACTGTTGTTTAGTCAATCAACAAACATTGTGAGCACTTGGAACTGGGCCTGCGAGGGCGCATCTGGGGTAAATGCAGGTGGGCGCGGGAATCAGCTCCTCCAGCATCCTGTATGTGTGGACTGGTGAAGGCGGGCGCGGGGTCCAGGGCTGGGCACACAGCAGGTGCTCAATGAGTGTCCGTGTGCGCGTGTGCGCATGTGCGTGCGCCGGGCCGCGGCGTGGGAGGCGGGCTGGGCCTGCGCGCTGCCGGGGCTCCCCGCATTCACCCGGATGCTTCAGAAGTCGGCGGCGGAGGGGGCCTTCTGGCAGTCCCCAACCCTTCTGGTGGCCCGTCTGTTCCTCCCCCAGCCTGCTCATGGCCACTTGCCACCTCCTCTGCCTTCAGCTCTGCACCCCAAGGTCAAGGCCTCCCAGAGGCCTTCGTAGGGCTGCTGGAAAGGCTGGTCCCCACCCCCACCCCAACCCGTCCCTTCCTTTCCTTCTCCGGGAGGTCCCCTCAGAGGCGCTCCCCAGGAGCCGCGTGTCCTGGCTTGGCCCCCCTGGCTTGTATGAGCTCCAGCCTCAGTTTCCCTATCTGTACAATGGGTGCATAATCTCCCCCACGCCAAGGGCTGAAGGGAGGATCAGAGACCACGCTGGGGCGGATCAGGAGCCGCATTCATTGTTTCTCGTCCTCATCCTAATCCGTGATTATGTTTTGATACATAGTAACTTAGATGAATGCGCCCCGCCCACGCCTGGCACACATTAGGCGCTCAATAAATGCAGCTGGATACACGCATCTTCCTGGCAATGTAACCTCGCGGAAAGGCGCACCCCTCTCTGCGCCTCAGTTTCCAAACCCACAAAATAGAGAGCCCCCGCATGACCCACCCCCGCACCGGGGGGACCCCCGGGAACGAGAAACCCCCGGGCCCCGGCCCGCAGCGCCCCTCGGGGAGCCGTTTACAAGAAGCGGCGCGCTTCCCCCCGCGCAGCCCCCGCCAGGCGGCCGTTCCCAGCCGGGATAATCTAATCGCGTTTCCAGGGCTGCGATCGATAACCCCGAGGCGGCGCCTAAACGAGGCTCTTAAAGGGCCAGCAGCCCCGCCCGGGCTGGCGGGGAGGGGAGCCCCCCAGCCTCCCCCAGCGCCTGCCGCGGGGAGGGGGAAACCTCAGTTCAGGGCGGACTCAGCCTCTGCACAGCCCGTTTGGGAGTGGCGGGTTCCAGGCCTGGCGGGCACCTCCAGGCTGTGTGGCCCCGGGCCGGTAGCCTGCCCTCTCTGAACCGTGGAGCCTCGCCCGGAAAGGGGGGCCGTAGGAGGCTGAGTGCAAACCTCTTGGATATCTGCATCTTCCCCCATTGCCCAGATGAGGAAACTGAGGCTCAGAAAGGGAAGAGCAGCCTGAGCTACCCTCTGTCCTGTGCTGCCCACCCTCCCCCGGCCTGTCACCCCCGTGTCCCTGCTCAGCCCGCCAAGGCCCTGCCTCCCCCTCCCCCCACCCCCGAATCTATACAAACACATTTAGCAATCGATGTCCTCGCAGGGCCCTGCTCATCGACCTGTGGCAGGGCCCCCCGTGGCCCCCACCCTGGCCACACTGCCCTTCTGAGCTGTCCCCACCATCACCACCAGGAACAAGGGAGGAGCCAGCGTCACCTCCGGTAAAGTCGGCTCCTGTGCCTTTGGGGGTCCTTTTCCCCGCCTGCCTGCCTGTTCCTAAAAGGGAAAAGCCTAAAGGCCCCAACACCTGCTCCCTCTTGCCCTGGTTGCTGGAGTGGTGGACTTCTCAGGAGCTATACTGGTGGAATCTTCTAGAAGCAGCATTGGTGGACCGTTCAGGAGCTATAAGGGTGGACTTGTCCAGCTGATTAGCTGGTTTCCAATGCCAGCCCTGACCACTACCTGCCCCTAGGCCAGTGACTTCTCCTGGGCCTGGTGACTAACCCCCAGCTATGACCTGGGATAAGGACAGAGCTTTCCTTCCTTCCTTCCTTCCTCCCCGGTCAGCTGGGGGGACTGTGTCTCCCACATAGTGAGGGCCCCAAAGAACTGGCCTGGACCCGACTTGGAGGCTGCAAGTCAGAGAGGCCGTACCTTGGAGGAAACTGAGTCCCAGGGGGGATCTCACCTCAGTGTGTGCCCAGTCCCATAGCCCAGGGTTCACCGGCCCTCTGACCCTGCTGACCCTACCCCCAGGGACCTGCTAACCCTCTTTGAGTCCCAGCACCTCCGCTCCAGCTGAGGGACCCCCACACTGCCCTGTACACAGGGTCTCTCCCAGAAACGCAGGTTGACCCCACTTCCCTGTCATCTTCCAGGTCCAGGGTCGGGGCTGCAGGGGTGAGAGGAGATTGATCTTGATCGAGCGGCTGACCCCATGGTCACTGTTGCCAAGGAGATGGCCCATGGGGGCTGGGGGGGTGACCATGGCCAGGGGGTGATGAAGGGACCGAGAGAGGGACAGAAATATGGAGGGAGGGAGCCACCAGCAGGGGGTACAGTCCTCACATCAGAGCCTCCTGGGCCTCCCGGGTGGGGCCTGGGAACAGGCATTCCCCCATCCCTGGACGTCTGCTGTTGGTGACCACTGATGGGCTCCTGTCTGCAGACTTGGCTTGGAAGCCTGAAGGCAGCAGCCACCAGCTGGCACCCTGCCCACTCTCCATGGTAGCTTCTCCTCCATTCACCCCCAGGAGACCAAGGAAAGTGTCCTCAGAGAAGGGCCAATGTTATGAGGCCCTGCAGGATGAATAGGAGTTCGCGAGGTGGAGCGAGTAAGATGAGGAGAAGCAGGGCAGCCCCCTCCTCTGGCCCTGCAAGCGGAGAGAAAGGGGTGGGTAGGGTGTCAGGGAGGGTCTCTGCCAGGCAGGCTCCATAATGGTGGCACCTCTGGCTATGGCCAGCTGCCTATGGCTGGGTTGTCGGCGCCTAGCACACCCTTCAACCTGTCCAGCTTCTGAGCTGTTTATCGGGTTCCCACTGGGTGCCAGGAATCAGGGGTGCAACAGGGAACCCCAGACATGCCCCTGACTGTAAGGAGCACCACACCTCCTGGGGAGACAGGCAGCAGCTGAGACCGGAACTGGGGCAGCAAAGAAAAGAAACGGGGGCGGGGCGGGGGCTAGGGGCAGTGTCAAGGAGGTGATGCTGAGCCTGGCACAGCAGCGGGTTCCTGGGGAGGCCTGGCACAGAGGGAACTACCAGGGCAAAGGCCCAAAGGTGGGCACACCTGTGGTCACAGAGGTTGAGCAATAGAGGCTGACTGGGGGGCCCAGAAACCACCACAGCCAGAGGGTCCCTGTGCAGGAGCCTGCAGGGCTAGGGGCAGGGTGACATGGTGCCTGTGGCCGCTGGAGGGGGAGAAGATTGAATGGAGGCCAAGGGGATGGAGGAGACCAGGGAGGAAGCAGGGTGGGATGGTGGCTGGACCCTGCACCTCACGGTGGTGGGGTCAGGGTGTTTGGGGCAGCTGAGCTGGCAGGAGTGGCCTGGTGTCTGGGGGCCCTGATGCCACCAGGTTTGTGTCCTGCTGGGACCCAGGTCTCTAAGGACTGAATCTGAGCTGTGGTTGTGAGTGAGCCCACATGGGCACACACAAAACATGTGAAGCTTCCTGAGCACATATGAGATGCCCCCTCACAATGAGCACGCATGAGCACATGTGAGCATGCACGTGAACATGTGTGAACACGCATAAACGTGCCAGAACATGTGAATGCACGTTTGCCATGATATATGCATGCGCCAATACCCCAGGCCATGCATGAAAACACGCACATTTGAATATGTCTGGCACATGTGTGTGCATGCATGAACAAACATAAACATGCATCCCACTTGCAAACATGCAGGTGTGCGTGCACAAGCACCAACATGCCAGGACACATGCACACGTGTAAACATGACTGATGACGTGTGGACTCACCGGAGCCGAGCACACAGCAATAAGCAAACGTGTGGCAGCACATGTGCACCCACACGAACACGCCAGGACACACGTACGCATAAACACACGAGTGAGCACGCATGCCAGAACATGCAGAGCGTGATAGGACATATGTGAAGACACCAGCGTGTGCACCACGTGTGGCATGCCTGAATACGTCAGCCCTCGTACACGCACAGACCACAGCACACACGGGCACACGGGCACACGTGCCTGCACACGCCGGGGCTCACACGGGCACGTGTGTGTGAGCAGCCCGAGCAGCAGAGCGCGCCTGCGCAGACGTGGGAACGGCGGGTCGCCGAGCGCGCAGGTTTCTGGGCGCCGCGCGCCCCCTGGTGGGCACCGGCTGCGGCAGCCTCGTACCTAGACGGGCAGGGG
>NW_007728401.1:307763-309062 GCF_000696425.1 Galeopterus variegatus
CATCTGTTATTGTATATATTGTTAAAATGAAAATGTTAACGAAGAGAAATACACCATGAAGTCTCAGCTCATCCCACCTCTTAAATAAAAATACAAAGTAAGAACTGAAAGTCACCCCCCTCCCTGAGCAACCGCTGAACCCCCGGGGCATTTCCTCCTGGGCCTTTTCAATTTGTGCTCTTTTCCTTTACAAAAACTTTACCCCAAAAGTGGTGTTGTGGGTCTCCAATTTGTATTTTTTACCCCCAAACCGTCCACCTCAGGTATCCTTCCTACTCAGAACACACATGCAAACCCCGTTTGCGGGACGGTGGACAGCAGTATCCCCTGCACGCCTGTGTCGGAATCTTCTCAAGCACCCCCTTTGGCTGGACACTTGGATTGTTTCCAAGTTCTCGCTGCCGCAACCCACGTTCTAATGAACACTTCTGATCGTGCTATTATTTTTATTAGATTTATTAGGTTGTTAGGAATGGAGTTGGGGGGGCTATCAAGGGATGTAGAGTCTTTTTATTGTAATAGGCATCCCCCTCCCCACCATGGTCTCCCACACCTACCTTCAGCAATCTTCTATGGTTGTGATAACTGTAAAGACAAAAAGTACCTTCTTGTTTGAGTATTCATTTGTGTTTCTTCTTGTGTGAATTCTTCGTTCATTTCTTGGTCCAGTTTTCTGTTGGTTTTTTTTCTTATTGATTTGTATGAACTCTTTGTATATGAAGGACACACATTCTTCCTCTATTACCATGTTACAAATATTTTCTCCCCAGCAATCCCATCTCATCTAACTTCATCTGTGAGTCTGTTACTATTCGGAGGTGTTTAATTTTTATGCAGTCGAGTTCAGATTGTTTTCTATGGCTGGGCTTTGTGCTTTTTCCACCCCCAAAGAGGGCAAGGAGGTGTGGAGCCAGCCTTTGCCAAGTATCTTCTGATCCTAAGAGTGCAGGGACCTCAGGAGTCCAGCACCTCCCACCCACCCAAGCCTGTCTCACACTCAACCACCCCCAGCCATTTGAAAACTCACACCCACAGGAGGACAAGCATGGGCCAGGCCTGAGCCTAGAGGTCTGGGGACCCACAGGGGACTGGCCACCACCCCTGATAGGAGGAAACATGGCCTGCCTCCCTCCCTGGCCTCTTGGACGACCTATTTGTGCAACCTGTTTATTTTCTCTGCAAACACCCAGCAGGGTCAGCCCCAGCCACGAAGCAGCATGTGCAGCTGATTCAGCTTCTTCGGAACTCAGTTTCCTCCTCTGCAAAATAGGGGCCACCCACAGCCCTTACTCGATGGGC
>NW_007728402.1:0-1707 GCF_000696425.1 Galeopterus variegatus
CCCCCCCGCCCCAACCAAAAAAGGCTTAACATTATGAGGACAAAGTGTAGAAGATTTGCTCTTATATCAAGAGTGCTATCATGGCAGGGCCAGCAAGGCTTTATTTACATGGCTATATCAAGAGGGTGTTTGGATGAAATATCATCTTTTAGAATGATGTCTTTCTTAGATCTTAGTCAATTTAGCAATACATGGGGAAATGCAGTGCAGTCAGTCAAATAGGGAAACAAGCAAATCACCCTCCATTCTTGCCAAGCAAAGTAATGTACCTATAAATTTCACCCAATAGCATCCTCAACAAGAGAAAAAACACAGAACAAATGAATTAGGGGTTTGGCAACCCAATTAAAGACTCACAGGGGAAAAAAAGTCCCCAAAATAAATGTGTTGGAAAACCCATTTTGCTAATCATGCCAAGAGCTAGGCCCCACTTGAACTACTGGAGATGTGTAAACCCTACTTAATGTCATTTTCAACAGAGAATACCTAACAAATACAAGTTTCCCTGGGAGAATCACATTTGTGCAATGGCATTTTTTTTTTTTGGTTGGTTGGTTAAACTGCCTTTTTGTATGCCCTTTATTTGTAGAAGGGGCTTCCTTTTGTCAAGATACTGGATCCTTTCTTCACCTCCTGCAACTCTGTAGGCATAAAAAGAGAAGAAAACATTTGTGGGGGGACAGAATAAAGAATAAATAGCTATATCTTGAACTTGGGTAAATTTCATGATGAATATTTAAAAATGCAACATAACTTTAGAAATATGGATAAACAGATATTATAAAAGTAAATGACCTTCAGAAAAATAGACATAGTTATTACGAGAACAGAGTTACATTTCCATTCAGCAACCAGACCATTTCTGACAAAACGATCCTACCTGGGAAGAATTGGTGATCCTCACTGAAATTGACACAGCTAAACAGGGGTGGCCCAAGATTATCTTTCCCTAGAGGCAGCAAGGCAGGGTCGAGCCAGCAGGCCTTTTCTCTGGCCCATGTTCCACTAATTCGACTTCTCTAATGAAGAAAGATAGTCAAAACAACAAATAATTTGTTTGGAGGGAAGACCATAAAGTTTATATACATTGGTATCTACCTTTCTGTAAGGAAATGGAGATGGAATACAGTCTTTTTTATCACATGAACTGGCTAAATTGAAGAAGGGAAGAAAAGCAGAATAAAGGTAAGCAGTTCCAGCAAAGGATCACAATATATATTTTTGTTTAAAAATACTAGAAAAGAAAAGTTTGATCACCAGGAACCAGTATAAGTCCCATAAAAGTTCGGAAGGCACATACATACATATCAAACACACACACACACACACACACAAACACACACACACGTGCGGCAATTTGGCATTTTGAATGCCTGCAAGGACATGTCCACCTTGCCCTTTTCCCTAATAAATGGGTTTCTGTAACCAGGAAAACCTCAAATCTCTATCCAAAAATATAATTGGGTAGAGAAGTAATCTCAGAAAAAATTTTTTAGGATGACTTGATTTCTTAAACCATTTATTCATAGATAACCTTAACTACTTACTTTCTGCACCTACTTGTGACTCCGATGAATGTTGCATTTGGCAGTGGCTAGAGGTCACTTTGGCTGCTGGGGGAGGCCAGTCTACAGCTGCATTTACTCCCTTCTCCTCATTTTGAACAACTGAAGGAGCCATTGTGTTTCTAGTCATTTGGAATGACAA
>NW_007728402.1:2783-12920 GCF_000696425.1 Galeopterus variegatus
ATTATTATAGAATTATTGTAGAATTATAGAATGTCTTGCCATAAATATATCAAGTATAATTTGCCTTCAGTTTCTTCAGAAAAGAAAGAAATATGGCTAGATAGAATAAAATGTAAATATCCAACATGCTAACCTATTTATAATATATGACCAATTAGAAAGATGGGAAAGGGGAACTGAGAAAATGTTGCCAAAAAGAAAAATGACTGAAGGGAGATTTTGATAATTTTTACTAAATTTCTAAATTTGATAATTTTCATTAAATTTTGAACATTGAAAAATGGCATGAAATCACAAATTAATAAATCTGTAGAAAATCTAGGAGTGAAAAGATGGGAGGGAGGTGAATAGATACCCATTTTATTCTTAGAGTGCTCTATTTTCACAGTTTTTAAAACAGCAAAATATCTTGCATGAACATTATTAGAGGTAGGAGACTTAAAATCCTGAACATATAACCAGTGAGGATTTCTCCAAGCTTGAATTCTTTTTCTACTGTCTTTTCTCATCTTTACATCGAAGAATCTATGACTCAAGCAGAGCAGGTCATTGAGCAAAAAAATATATATATATGTAAATAATTTAAATTATGTCATCAGCCTCATCTTGCCTAGTTCTGTAAAATTCTCTTGTAAAAGTCCTCAATTGTCAACATGTCTGTCATAAATGTCCCTAATTCTCACCATTCTCCCAGACATAATGGAAGAACTCCTTTTTTGAATTTGTGACTCATACAGTTAAAACTTTACTTGCAGCATATGAGTTTCAGTTTCAGTTCCCTTTATCGTCCCTTCTGAAGATTTAGAAAGTCAGAAGCTAGCCAAACATTTCAGGTAGAAGAAATACGTAGTGAACAGAATGATCAGTATTAGCTATGGGTAAAATGGAAATTACCATACAAATTATATATCTGCCTGGTTGAATTTGTCCACACTTAACTAAGCAAGTCAACTGCAGGCAAGACACACAACTAGATCATTCTGAGAATTTAAAAAACAGGCACTTATTTATTTGTCTGTTACATTCTTGCCTCATTCACATTGTAAACACAAAGAAATGCTTACAATAAAATTGAAAAATATGAATTAAAGATAAAATAATACGGCAAAGCAAAATATAAATTAGAATGAGAGGTACAGACCACGAAAAAACAAGCACAGATAGGCAACTTTGATGCCCTCTCACAGTTATGGACTATAGAATTTAATCTGATCTTCGAGAATGGCACAGCAAAAGGGAACCATTTTTATTATTAATCATGATGCTGAAGTGGAGCTATCCCTCTGGGGAAGGAAAACTCTTTTATCACTTACCTCTAAAATAAATATCTCTAAATGGGATTGAAAAATGTGGTACAATGCCCTTAAACATGGGGCTGGCTATTTTTCATTTTTTCCTCCATCCCAAATTTACTTTCAGACTTTCTCTCTGTTCTGTGCCACAGGAGACTCATCCCACAGACTAGCTCTCTCAGGCTCCCTTGCTGGTTGGCTTCACGTTGGGTTTGGCTGGAGATTGTAAGGTCAAGAGATGAGAAAGGTTGGAGAATTCCCTCCTTGCATTTTCTCTGCTCTGGGCCACATTCCTTCACAACCACAGCCATGTTGGGTGGTACTTCCCATGACTCCAATAACTCTTCATCCCTGAATGGTAATAGCTTCCCACTTTGCAAACTCTGGCTGCCTCAACTATTTTGTTGTTGTTATTTTGTTAACTCTAGCCATCCCTTGTCATCATTAAAGACTCTTCCTTTCAATGAATGTTGTGGATTTGCTTTTCCACCAGGACCCTGACCGATATAAATAAGTTCCCACAGGCTGCTTCTCAAAAGAAAAGTAAGAATATAACAATAGGCCTTGAACATATCTCATTGAAAATACCACCAGAATAACCAAGAGTCCAAGTATACAAAAACTGGCTGTCTAGAACAACACTATCCAATAGAGCTTTCTGACATCATAGAAATATCTTATATATGTGCTGTCCAGAATCATAGTCATTAGTATATGTGGCTATTGAGCTCCTGAAATGTAGCTAATAGGACTAAGAAACTGAATTTATAATTTTATTTCATTTTAATTAACTTACATTTACATTTACACAACTACATTTGAACAACTACCCTATTGCACAGCACAGGTCCAAATTAATCCAGAGTAAAACTCAGGGACTATCTGAATATGTAGTACAAAAATAAGTGCAAGAGCCTATAGTCTAGTAGAGAGTTGAGCAAAGGGCACTGATCACTATAAGGAAAATTAAGGTCAGTACAATAAAAAGGAATTCAAGTCCAAAAGAGGGAAAGTACATACTGAATCACAGGGATCAAGAATATCTTCACAGAGGATTTTAAATTTGAGGTGAGCCTAGAAGATTGAATATATTTTTGCATTAGTTTCCTATTTCTATTAACAAGTTACCACACACTTAGTGGCTTGAAACCACACAAATTTGCTATTTATTATCTTAAAGTTCTGTAGGGTACAAGTCCAACACAGGCCTCAATGGGCTAAAATCAAGGAGAAAGCAGGACTGTATTTCTTTCTGGAGGCAATAGAGGAAAATCCATTTCCTTGCCTTTCTAGCCTTTAGAGGCCACTCGCATTCCTTGGCTCATGGCCCCCTTTCTCCATCCTCAAAGCCAGCAACAGCGCATCTCTTTGAGCCTTTCTTCTGTAGACACAAGTTTGTCTGACCACGTCTAGGCAAGGTTCTTTGCTTTTAAAGACCCATATGATTAGATTGTGCTCACCCAGATAATCTAAAATAATTTCCCTTCTTGAGATCTTTAACTAAACCACTTCTGCAAAGTTCCTTTTGCCATGTAAGGTTGCATATTCACAGGTTCCAGGAATTAAGAGGGGAACGTCTTTGGGGGCTGTTATTCTACCTACCAAAGATTTTCAATAGCAAGAGGGAGGAGATGGAAGGAAAGGGATTCCAGGAAAAGGAACAGACCGAGAGCAAGGAAAACCAACAAGAATCAACAGGATAATCGTTAAAAACTGTAAGGTAGCTCACCCAATTAACCAGAGCCTTCCATTCCCTCTGCAAGACATACTGTAATGTACGCTGAATGCTCAGGACTGGTGGGCTATTCTAGGACTCCTAGAGTAGTTTACTCCTGCCAGATGAGTTGTTTGCTTACAGGAGCCAGCTGTGTTTCTTGCCAAGCCTATTTAGGCCAGTTGTATTTGTCATTGAAACACATAATTTAATTAAATAGTACATAAACCAGTAGGACTGTGAAAAAAATGAGTTGTTTCTAGGCAAATTAGGTTGAATGGTTTGGAAAAACTCCTTAAATGTAAGGTACTAAAAACTTTTGCTGACAATGAAGACGTGGGCAAGACAACTGTAAAGATTTGGAAGAAAGTAATAAAAATTTAAAGGAATCTACAATCAGATTTTCTCTCAAATACGTTTAATGTATGCCATGCATTATGAGCTAGGTTTATGTAAGAAATGCTGTGAAGAACTTCAATCAGATGATCCATACTTTGGAAAATCACTCTTATCCCTTCCTCATCTGAATGTACAGTCGTATCTTTTAAGTTTAAAAATGTTTAAAGTATATATATGTATCATTTTTATACATTTCTACAATTTCCTTCTTTCAATGACTCTTTTCAATAAACTGGTTAACTAAACATGTCATAAAAGAGGCCTTTCACTGTATTTAAAAAGCAGATACAGTGCAATTGCAGGTGTGAGGGAATGAAGAAGAATATGCCACCAATATAGGTTAAGTAGACATGGAGAAGGACCTCAAATGTCACAGTGAGGAATATGGACATTGCAATAGCCAGTAAGAAAATAGTAAAAGTTGTTGTTTTTGTTATTTGATAGGAAAAGATTTTGAGCCTATCAGAAGACATGTTAAGAAATTAAAGCATTGAAGGACATGCTTTATGAAATTAATCTAGCAGATAGCAGGCTTACTGCTTCCATTTTCCACAGCCCAACTCCTCTCTCCCTGCAGCAGAGGCTGCTGGACTCCCATTCACAAACTAGTCTTGCCCCTCAGCTCTACACCTGCACTGTGCAATGTGGTAGCCACTAGCCACATGTAGCTATTAATCCCTTAAATGTGGCTAGACCAAACTGAGATGTGCTGTAAGAGTAAAATAAACTCAGATTTCAAAGATTTAGTATGAGAAAAAGAATATAAAATATCTCACTAACAGTGTCTTATTCATTACATGTTAAAATGATAATATTTAGTACATATTGGATTAAATAAAACATATTACTAAAATTAATTTCACCTATTTCTTTTTACTTGTTTTCAATGTAAATACATTGATTTTTGCCCTATATAGTTCAGGCTCGTCTTGCTGGCTCCACAGAGATTTACCTTCCTTCACACTTTCCATCATTCCCAAAACCATGCTTCCTCCTGATTGTGACTGTTTGCCTCGTCTAGAGAAGCAAAGACTTCCAGGAGGATGGAGACCAATAAAAGAGCACCATATCTGGTGATTAAGGAATCATTACTGACCCTCAAAAGAATGACTGTATCAACTGTTTGAGTATAAAACTGAGCAGTTGTCACAATTGCCACATCAGTAACCTCACAGACACGAAGAGCAGAAGAACACAACAGCACATAAACCAATGGTAGACAACAATGGCAAAGGCACATGCACATCCCTGATCCAGTTTTCGTCCACTGGCTTAACTAAAACTTCAAGAATGGAGGGCCTCCTCCCTGCCATTTATTTTTCCAAAGTGGAGAGTTTCCAAGTGTATGCTTAAAAAAAAAAAAAAAAAAAGCACACAGCAAGACAGTTAAGGATCACAATGATTTTTTTAAAAAAGAAGAAAAGAAATAACTTTGTAGCACTGGGATTGTATTCAGAAGTGAGAAAGATGTCCTTGCCAATCACCTCACCCTCCTGCCAACAAAGCTGAGCAAGCCCTGATTTATTGCCCATCCAAGAGACTGGCCAGATTTTTTTCTAAAACCCGGAGGGCAGTCTTTGTGCTCATGTTGCCTATGGACATGGCCTGGGAGACAAGCATTCTGTCTCTATTATAGTGGTACTTCTAGTTCTTTTAGGCTGCTAGATAATCTCAACAGAAAACATTTTAGTACATATGGGCACATGCATATCTGAATATATGTATATATGTATAACTACCTTAGGTGTGCACATGTGAACATATTAGCTTATATAATGCATTGCACAAAAAAGATCAAAATGGACTATTCACTGTCAAAATAATGCCAATGAGGTCAGGTAGATAAATGTGTTTCATTTTTGTTTTTTGTCCCTACATTGAACTGCATAATTTCTAATGGTGGATTATCTCTTACATTTTCATCCTAAGGTACTTCTCAACATCTTGTTAAAAAAATGTTTCATTCTGTTCTTCAGTCTTGCAAAGTGCTCTATGGTTTTGCTGATATAGACTGGAACAATTTAGACCTTTTACATTTCTGGTTCTCATGCTGATCTTCTCAGTGACCACAGTATGACATGGTAGGGGAAGGGTCCTACACAGTGAACCAAAGGATGAGGGTTGAAGCCAGAATTTAGGCAGGACCTTTCACAGCCCTGAGTCTATTTCCTTATCTGTAAAATAGCATTAATAACCCTTGACCTGCCTTCTTCATGGGAGTTTAGAAAGAGCATCTAGGAATGGGCTTCGTAAACTTTGAAGTACCAAGCAGGGGAAAGGATAGCTATTATTATCACTACAATTGTAATAGCATGTCTCATGCCTGAGAAGAAGCTCTAGTTATAAGTTCTTAGGTATGGTGAGACAAGGAAGAAAATGTATAAGATTCTGATGCCCACCTGTCCCATGACTTCATTCATGAAACTCATGATGAAAATTTAAAATATTTCTCTAGATTTCCCATTAGAATTACATTGGCTTCAAAGGAAGTAAAAGTCAAGACATAACAGAAAATTTTATTCTAATTTGTTCTAAAATATGGGTGTTCAATCATCATGAGTCCTTAAATTAGAATGGAACTGCAAAAATAGACACATGCAAGCATTTTTTTCCTAAATTTTTTCGTGTAAGAGTATGCAGCCTGCTTTGTAATGTCACACATTAAAATAACATTGGCATAGAATGGGGGTAAAATCCTTTCTCTGGAAATAAGCATATGTTATTAAAACTATATATCATTTGTAGCCAACTACTAGGAAAGACTTCATATTGAAGTGTTTCGGTTCAGGATTAATTTGGAGTATTGTGACATTGTGCAATAAGTATAGGACCAGGAGGCAAGAGACTTGGGTTCTATTTCCAGATATTTTACTAACTAAACTGGGGGCTTAAATAAGGCATTTACTTCAATGAGCCTTAATTTTCTCATGTGTAAAATGGATTAACACCATATGCCTACTTGCTTGTTTCACAGGGTTCTTATGAGGCTTGAATGAAAATATCTCTGCAAAGAGCTCTGTCAACTATAAAATGTTACGTAAAAGTAAAAAGTTAAAAAATAAGCTTTATATACAAGTTCTAACACTATAAATAGCTATTTGCCAGTTTCTTTACCATATGTGTAACCCATGGAGATATATTGGCAAATCTGTCTTTCATACATTAATCTTAATAATATGGTAATAATAAACTTGACCTTAATAATAAGTCAGATAAAGAAGAGGTAAATATGCTTTTCATCCCATTATTCCTCTCCAGAGTTTTTGAAAAGAGCTCAGCTTCAAGTCACACAAACTTTAGGTGCTCTGACAATGCTATATTTAGAGTAAGCTATTGTTGCCTAATCCTCTAACTATAATATAATAAAGTTCAAATTAATAAGAAGAATATGAACAAGACCTTTGAATATTAAAAACTTCTGTAAACACAAATGATTTACAGAATAATAATTAAGAATAAAAGGGCAGACAATAAAGAAAATGTCCTTGAAAACCCAATGTGCCTACTGAATGCAGCAACAGTAACTCTTAGAAGAAAAGTCATAATGTTATGCATCTCATAATAAAAAAAATTATAGAAAATCAGCTGAATATTTTAAAGAACAAAAAGACAACCTGTCTTAGTCTGTTTTGTGCTGCTGTAACAGAATATCTGAGACGGAGTAATTTATAAAGAACAGAAATTTATTGGCTCATAGTTCTGGAGGCCAGGAAGTTTAAGATCAAGGGGCAAACATCTGGCAAGGGATTTCTTTCTGTGTCATCACAGGGTAGAAAGGAAGAGATGGGGAGAGACAGAAAGAGAGAGAAAGAGACGCAAAAGGGGTCCAACTCACCCTTTCATAACAGCATTAATCTCACCCATGAGGGCAAGAACCATTATGACCTAATCACCTCTTAAAGATTACACCTCCTAATACTGTTGCAAAGCCAATTAAATTTCAACATGAGTTTTGGAGGGAACAAATATTCAAACCACAGCACAACCTTAATGGTCCACAGCCAACATCATACTCAATGGTGAAAAACAGAAAGCTTTTTCTATAATATCAGGAACAAGGTAAGGATGCCCACTCTCATAATATTTAATACAGTACTGGAAGTACTAACCAGAGCAATTAGGCAAGAAAAATAAACAAAAGGCATCCAAATCAGAAATGAAGAAGTAAAATATCTCTATTTGCAGATAACATAATCTCATTTGTAGAAAGCCCTAAAGACTCCACACACAAAAAGAACTACTAACAAATTCAGTAAAGTTGTAGAATAAAATATTAACACACAGAAGTCACTTGCATTGTTATATACTAACAACTTGCATTTTTATGTAGTAACAACTAACTATTCCAAAGGGAATTAAGAAAACAATCCCATTTACAATAGCATCAAAAAGAATAAAACGCTTAAGAATAAATTTAACAAAGGAGATAAAAGATGTGTACACTAAAAACTACAAAACATTGATAAAACAAATTAAAGAAGACACAAATAAATAGAAACACATTTTATGTTAATGAATTGGAAGACTTAATATTGTTAAAATGTCCATACAACCCACAGCAATCTACAGATTCAATCCAAACCATATCAAAATCATAATGGTGTTATGTTTATGGAAGTTTAAAAAACAATCCTGAAATTCATATGGAAACACAAAGAACCTCAAATGGACAAAACAACCTTGAGAAAGAAGAACAAAGCTAGAGGCACCACACTTCCTGATTTCAGAATATATTACAAAGCTACTGACATAAAAATAGACATACACATCAATGGAACAGAATAGAGAGCCCAGAAATAAATCCATACATCTACGGTTAATTGATCTTCAACAAAGAAGTCAAGAAAACACTATGGGGAAAAGATAGACTATTCAACAAATGTTGCAAAAACTGAATATCCACATGTGAAAGAATAAAATTGGACCCTTACCTTGAACCATACATAAAATCAACTCAAACTGGGTTAAATATTTAAATGTAAGGCCTGAAACTGCAAAACTGCTAGAAGAAAACATAGGATAAAGCTTCATTACATTGGTTTTGGAGATAATTTCTTAGATATGACCCCAAAAGCACAGGCAACATAAGCCAAAATAGATAAGTGGGACTATGTCAAATTAAACAGCTTGTACACAGCAAAAGAAACAACAGACTGAAAAGGCCACCTATGAAATGGGAGAAAATATTTGCAAACCATTTATTTCATAAGCAGTTAATCTCCAAAATATATAAAGAACTCCTACAATTCAATAATTAATTAATTAATGAAATTTTTTAAATAATCCAACTTAAAAATGGGCAGAGAACTTTAATAGACATTTCTTCTTCTCCACAGAAGATATATAAATTTACAACAGGTGTATGAAAAGATGCTCAACATCACTGAATCACAAGAGACATGCAAATTAGAACCACAGTGAGATATTACCACACATCTGTTAGGTTGGCTATTATTTAAAAAAAAAAAAAGATAAGTGTTAACAGGGATATGTACAGTTCTATCTTGTAAATTTTTGGAAGAATTACAAAAAATGTGCAGCCACTAAAGAAAACAGTGTGGAATTTCCTCAAAAAATTAAAAATAAAACTACCATATGATCCAGGAGTCCCACTTCTGGATATTTATCCAAAAAAAATGAAATCAGGATCTCAAAAAGATATTTGTATTCTCATATTTATTGCAGCATTATTCACAATAGACAAGATGTGGAAACAACCTCAATGTCCATTGACAAATGAGTGCATAAAGATAACATGGTATATACCTACAATGAAATATTATTCAACCTTATAAAAGAAGAAGCTTCTGCCATATATGACAACATGGATGAACCTTGAGGACATTATGCTATGAGAAATAAGCCAGTCGCAGAAGGACAATTAGTACATGACTCCACTTATATGAGATATCTAAAATAGTTAAACTCACTGAGGCAGAAACTAGAATACTGATAGCCAGGAAATGAGGAGACTGAGTATGGAGAGTTCAATGAATACAAATTTTCAGTTATGCAAGGTGAATAGATTCCAGAGATCTGTCATACAACATTGTGTATAGAGTTAATAATACTGTATTGTACACTTCAAAGTTTAAGACAGTAGATTTCACGCTAAATGTTCTTACCACAATATATTTGTACATACTTATAGACTGTATACAGATAGATAGATAAAGATACACACTCTATAAGGACAAGGACTTTGGTCACCATTATTCAATTNAGATAGATAGATAAAGATACACACTCTATAAGGACAAGGACTTTGGTCACCATTATTCAATTCCCCAACATGTAGAAGACTACCTGGCATGTGAGAGACAATTAGAAAACCTTTGCAAATAAATTAATTAGTTTCTATAAGAAAGAAAGGCAACCCAAGCAAAACCAAAAAAAGAGAAAATAAAATTAAATAATCATATTGGAAAATTGAACAGGAGTATAATTGAAAAATAAAACCAAGACCTGACTTGCTAAAAACAAACAACAAAAATTTATTTTATTTTATTTATTTATTTATTTATTTATTTTATTGGTTATGAATATTCATGGGGTACAAAGTAAATTGTCACCATTCTTGCCTAAGATGTGATGTCCAGATCCATACTGGCTGCTGTCCATGACCATAAATTGTTATTATACCCCGTATCCCCCACCCAATTATCCCCTCCATTATCCCCAACCTCCCTCCCCATCCCCCTTTCCCCACTCCACTTTGTATCCCTAGGTATG
>NW_007728402.1:16991-26520 GCF_000696425.1 Galeopterus variegatus
AAAAAAAAAAGAATATTGAGTCTAAGGAACTGAAAGAAAAAAGAATGAAGAAAAATAAGTAAAACTTCACAGACCTGTAGGATACCATTGAGCACACCAATACACATATGATAAGTGTCCCAGAAGGAGAAGAAAGAGAGAAAGCAGTGGAAAGAATATTTGAAGAACTAATGGTCAAAAAACAACAATCTAAATATCCAAGAAGCTCAATGAACTCCAAATATAATAATTTAAAGAGATCCACACCAAGACACAGCATAAATCAAACTGTTGAAAGTCAAAGACAAAGAGAGCATCTTGAAAGCAGCAAGAGAAAAGAAACTTATTACATTCAGATTATCCTCGATAAGATTAACAGCTGATTTATCATCAGAAGCTAAGAAGGACAGAAGACTGTGGAATGACATAATTAAAGTGCTGAAAGAAAGACTGTGAACCAAAAATTCTATATTCAGCAAAACTATCCTGCAAAAATGAAGGAGAAATGAATACAATCTTAGATAAACAAATAGAAAGTGTTAATCACTAGAAGATGCACCCTACAAGAAATAATAAAGTGAATCAGTCCTTCAGACAAAAATGATAGGACACTAGATGGTAACCTAAACCCACAAGAAGAACTAAGAGCCCAAGTAAAGATAACTACATAGGCAAATATTTAAAATAATATAAGTGTATTTTGTTTATAATTCTTTTTCTTCTTCTCTCTGATTTAAAAGACAAATGCATAAGGCAGTAATTTAAAAAACTGTGTTGATTAGACTTATAATGTGTAAAGATTTATTTTTATGGTAACAATAGAATAAAAAGGGGGGTAGAATGAGGCTATATATAGGAGAAAAGTATTATATATAATTGAAATTAAGTTGGTATTAATCCAAAGTATATTTTTGTTAGTTATAATCTCCAGGGCAACAACAAGAAAATTACTCAAAAAATATACAGCAAAAGAAGTGGCAAGGGAATCAAAATAGTACTCTATAAAATATCTATTTAACACAAAAGAAGAAAGTAATAGAACAATAGAGCAATGAAGAAGACTTAAATCATATAGAAAACAAATAGCAAAATGGCAGATGTAAATTTAACCTTTTGAAGAGTTACATTTACTATAAATATACTAAAAACTCCAATCAAAAGGTAGAGATTGATAGAATGCTTTTTAAAAATATGAGCCTACTATATGCTCTCTACAAAAAACTCAGTGTAAATTCAAAGACACAGATATATTAAAGGGGAAAGGATGGCAAATGATATGCCATATAAACAGTAACCAAAAAAGAGCTGTAATAGCTATAGTAATAACAGAAAAAATAGACTTTAAGTAAAAAACGGTTAATAGAGACAGAAAAAAATTTTTATTGAGAAAAGGGCCAATTCATCAAGTAGACAAAACAATTATAAACATACATGCACCTAACAACAAAATACATGAAGCAATAACTAACAAGATTGAAGGAAGAAAGAGACAATTCAACAATATTAGCTGGAGAATGCAATACCTTACTTTCAGTAATGCATATAACTAGACATAAGATCAAAAAAGAAAGAGAAAAAGATGGTAATTTTAAGGTCATGTATATTTTGCCCTAATAAAAAAAAGGAAAAAAAGTCTTAAACCATACCATCAAACAACTAGGCCTAACAGACATCAACAGGAGATTCTGCCCAACAACAGAAGAATACATATTCTTCTCTAGTGCATATGGAGCATTCTGTAGGATAAACCATATGTTAGGTCACAAGAAAAGGCTCAGTAAATTTAAAAATATTGAAATAACTTAAAGTATGTTCTCTGACCGCAATGAAATGAAATAGATAAATAGTTAGAACTTAAAAGAGAACTCAGCATGGTTGGAAGAAACAAGACCATCTTATAAAAATCAATTGCATTCCAGCACCAATTAAAAAATTTATTAGAAAATCAAACATAGTCACAAGAAAAAAAATCATCTAGCAGCTAACCTAACAATGAACAAAAGAAAACACAAAAAAGACATCAAAGAAGATTTGAATAAAAGTGCTGTATCATCAAGTTTATGAATGAGACAATTAACATAGTCAACTCTTCCCAGGTAATCTGTAAAGTTAATGCAATCACAAAGAAATATTCAGTTGTCTCTATAGTTTTGCCTTTCCCAGAATATCATATAGGTGAAATCATACAGAATGAAGACACTTCAGATTGGCTTCTTTCACTCAGCAATATGCATTTAAGTTTCCTCCATGTCTTTTTGTGGTCTGACAGCTTATTTCTTTTCATTACTGAATGCTATTCCATTGCGTGAATGTAACACAGTTTGCTTATTCTTTCAACTATCAAAAAACATCTTTGTTTCTTCCGATTTGGAGCCATTATGAATAAAGCTGCTATAAATATATACCTGTGTGCACATAAACAATGTGCACATTTTTGTGTGGAAATAAAGTTTTCAACTCATTTGGGAAAATACCTAGGAATGCCCATCACTTTTTACCTTCTTTATATCCTGCCTAAATGTTTGAGGCTCATCTTGTACTTCACTGTCCCAATTGTAGGATCAGTCATTTCTCCAGAATTAGTCATTTCTCTACATCTAACTCTGTGTATGTGTGTTTGCATACACACACATGCACATGCATGCTATGAATACACACCAATACTTTCAATTCCAATCCAACATCACAGGGTTCAGCCTAGATTTCCATTTTTCCATATTTGTAACTTTTTTCTCTAGCAGTAAGCAACCTGACTCACATTATCTTCAAAATAATTATTTATTTGCATATTTACACTGTATTTAACCAATTTCCCAACTCTGGGGTGTGGGACCCTGATCCCACCAGCTCTGCTGACCACCTTGGCCTTCCTCAGCCTTAACTAATTCCTTGCCATAACCCTACTACTAAGCTGGCCTCTTTAGACCCTGTTACCTCTGACCCCTGCTCTGCAGGCCCCCCAGGCCATATCTTCCACTTGGACCTTGACCACCTCCTCAACCCTGAGCTAATTCTATATCCCAGCCCCAAAGGTCCCACCAGCTCTGGCTGCCTTCTCAACTACAACCAACTTCTTGGCCCCAGCCCCGAGGCCCCCAAAGCTCAGATTATCTGAAAGGAAGGTAAAGGGAGAAAAACAAAGGCAAGGAAAGGGAAGGGAAAACAGACAATTTCTTTCTTTAAGTATTATGGAGATACTAGCTCAACAACAAAAAAAAACTTAAGAGATAGATTTTTGTGTTGCTGAGTTTAATCTTTGTTGAATTTATACCCTTATTATGTGTTCTTAAAAAAGTGATTTTAGGGCCGGCCCGGTGGCGCACTGCTACAGTGCGCCACTTGGGAGCACGGCGGCGCTCCCGCCAAGGGTTCGGATCCCACATACAGACCAGCCGCTCACTGGCTGAGCGAGGTGCAGGTGCAACACCGAGGGTTGCGATCCCGTTGCCGGTCCCGGTCCAGTACGGGCACGACACTGAGGGTTGCGATCCGTTGCCGGTCATGAAAAAAGACAAAAAGGAAAAAAAAAAGTGATTTTAAAAAGAGTAGAATTTGGACATTGGACACTGGGAATTATAAGGAGGATTTGTAAGACTTGGAAAACTCCTGATATCAATTTTCCCAATACTTGCAACTCTTTTGTCAAAAGCTCAGAAACTAACTCTCAGCATCTTAGACATGCAAAAAAAGGTAATTTATTTGTTAAGTATCATAGATTTAAAGGACAGAATAACAGGACAACCAGGGAGAATTAGAACCACGACAGTTCCAAACATCTCATTCACAGGACATTGGAAATAGGATGACTCAGCTCCAATGGCATTCCAGCCTTGGAAGACTCCACTAAATATTTAAAATTCCATGGAGAGTCTGATTGGCCTATCTTGATTTCCATGCTTGTCCCTTGGCCAGGAAGGTAAAGCAACAACGCTTGAAGTTTCACTATTTATTAGATATGGGCAATTTCTCAAAGGAAAAGGGATAACTGTATTAGAAGGGTAAAGATTTACTGGTAAACAAAAGCAACAAATGCCTACTACATTTTCCATAACCATAATTATACTCACTCAAGGGAGAGGACAACCCTCCTCGTGGCCAGTTGTACCCACCAGCGATGAAAAGATCACAACAAAAAAGGCATACACAACTGCTGTGGATCTGACTAATGGCTAGATCATCAGGAAGTCCTCCCAATACTCTTGAAAATACTGAGAACTGATACCACAGTCTCTCAACTATTACCAGCTGGAAAGAACTATATCTTCTGTACTTCCCAGTGAATTTTATTCAAGGTATCATTTGCTGTGAAGCTCTAATCATTAGTCTTTAATATACTACATACAGGAGCCCTCTGCTAAGCTGTTATCTCTGCCTGCTGTTTTAGTTAGGGAATTCCTCCAGGATCTGCCTCCACTTTGAATACTTGTCCTCACCTGATTTCCTTCATTCCCACTGTATTAGTTGAAACAAAATTTCTCGTTCCTGCCAGGCCACATCAGACAGACACCACTGCTGAGACCCTACCTGCCTACTGGCAAGAATGTATCATAAACAACTAGACAGTGTCCCTAAAGGGAGATCATTAAGAAATAAATTCAGTGCCTCAAGCAAACTTCTAGATCTGCATTCAGTTGACTTAGATCTGCTTCAGTGAATAGGCCAAGATCTTGTCTGTAATGAGGAAGCACTGGTAGATCCAAAGCTGTTCATGCCACTCTGTTGCTTAGTTCTTTGATAGGAACAGAATGAAATTCAGACTTTTTAGATGAGCATCGAGGTTCTTCACAACTGGGCTCTGAACTACCTCTCCAGTCTCATCAACCTGCATCTCATGAGTACCCCAGCCACACTACACTACCTGTTACTGCCCAATATCCCATGTACCCATGCATTCACACCTCTGTATCTTCCCACCTGCTGTTCCTTCTGCTTAGACTGTCCTTGTATGCCTTCTCCCATTTCCAACTGGAAAGAATCTCATCCTGTAAGACCTATTTTGTGTCATCTTTTCTTCATCAGCCTTTCCCTGCAGGTTACTCTCTCACTCCTCCCTGCCAACTGTGTTAATTCGTATTCCTTTTGTTGCTGCACTAGTATTCTGTTTACAGACTTTCACTCCTCATCAGACTGGGAGTCCCTTGAGGTCAGGTAATGAATTAAATTCACCCTTGAATCGCCAGCATCAAGCACAGTGGCTGGCACATAATAATTACTCCCTGTATATTTGCAGAATGAAGAAATCAATTAATATAACCAGCCTGAGATAAGCTACCACCCATCAAGTTTATTAGGGTATTCTACATATCATAAACCATGAAGGCATTAAACACATTCTCAGAAATGTAATTTTTTCAGTCTCTTGTTTGCCAAAATTTTGCCTCATATAGACTTTATATCTAAACAATAAGTTTCATACTCTTTAATCATGCTTGGAGGTATCTGCACAGCCTGGCAATCCTCCTATAATTCTTTCTGCTCACAAAGAGAGAAACAGAATGTTTGGAGCCATTTCCCTTATTCCTGGAAAATATGCCCAATGCATGTCATCTCTAATTTCTATATATCACAAAATCAATTAATCATAGAGCCATAGAGCTAGAATTATCAGAGATCTTTTGCACTCCTCGTTTGATAGATGAAATAACTTGGGCCTAAAATAAAGGTGAAATTACTTCCCCAAGTTCATAAAGCAAATTAGGAGCAGCACTAACCCAAGTCTGTTGCTTCTTAATCATCTTACCAAATATTCCTATAGCAATAAAAATTAATTCTCCCACCCACACATAAGCCTTTCAACCATTGATTCTTTATAAATTATGCCAGGATAATTGTTAATAATTACTATTAAACATAAATATGTTTGGATACTAAATTGTAAAATAACAGACAAATCTGTACACACAGTTATTGCTACTGGTACAAAACTAAATAACATGGTTCACCTGTGTCCTACTTGATAAATAGGTTCCTTTGGTTTGTTTTTGTTGTGTATATATATGTATGTGCACATGCATGCATGTGATGTGTTTTTTCCCCCTGATTTATATTAGAATTATATAAAAAGGGAAGTTGAAAATGTGAGGGCTTCTATTATTTCACAGACATGTGACTCTTGTCTAAATGGCATTAAAATTGCTCAGACATTGAAATGAAAGCAAATGTGTGTGTACCTATCATATTACGTAGGGAAACCAATGTAGGCTGGGTTGCATGTCACCAAATGCCCCCACATGTGACATACAGAGAAAGTGACATAATCCAAGTATTCGGCAAAAGCAGCCCACAGTAACAAATGCATCATTTCTGAAGAGGAAGAGAGAGCAGATGGCTCAGCAAGCAATTGCAGAACAGCCAGCTTCCCCCTCCGCACCTCCAAAACCAAATTGCCTCCCAGTATCTCATCCTAGGCCCTGGAGAAACTCAGAGGCAAAATGCTCAAGTACCACATTAGCAGCCGCCACGGCAGAAGGAGTCCTAGGTCATGGTGACCTGGGCTTGGACCCAAAGGACCTGAGTTCACAGCAAGATTCTGCCTCTTACCTTCTATGTCACCTTAAACAATTTGCTTAATTTTCTTAAATCTTATTTCCTCATCTATAATATATGATTAATATAACTTCATAATGTTACATAATGGGGATATTGAAATGAAAGTGTTTCATGAACTAAAAAGCACTCAACAAATGTTAAATTTCATTAATTAAATAAATACAGATTGACCGGAACTAAGAGAAGCCAACCTGAAACCTAACAGCATATATTGCGTTCAGAGAGCTTCAGCCCTAGTTGATCACCACTTCATAGATCCTTTTCAAGAATGGTCAGTTTATTTTTGGTTGTCTCTGTGTTAATAAGTCACCATGACTATACTTCTACCGCAAGGGTGGGATAAATCCTTTCATTCATTACTCATTCAATAAACATTTATTTGAGCATCCACCACAAGCCACGTACTAGGTAAGTGACAAAAGATATAGCAGCTGAGGCTCTTTAGCTGCTTAGTTTTTAAAGATAATTATCTCTTTTTCTTTTGTTGCTATTGCTTAAAGAGCAAGCACAGTAGAAAACAAAATAAATATTTAACTACATCAAGAAAGTCTAGAGACAGATATTTGGGGATGATTTGTGCATCCTCCTAAGAAATAATAAGGATTTACATTCCTAGAACTTTAAAAAAAATGATTTCATAGTTGCTAACTGATTTAATCCTCATGCTAGCCCTACGAACTGGAAATTATTTCCCACTCTTATGGAAACCGAATACAAATTCAAGTCTGAAACACTCCCCACTATACCATATTGCCTCTCACTTTAACACCAAAGGTCATCAAGGTGGGAATAGAAAAGTATCCTCTGGCAAGAAAAATCAAAATTATTTTCAATACTCTTTTGCATATTGTTGGGGTAGAGAGATTCCAGGACTCTACTGTCCTCAAACTACATCAGTGGTAGAAAAACAGCTAAAACAGGCAGTAGAAAAACCACAAAAATGTGCCTAAGTAAATTCAATAATTTTTTTGCTACTATTTTAATCCCACACAATACATTTATTTTATTTGTTTATTCACTTGCATTCTGCTAACTGAAGAAGAAATTCCCAAAAGCTGAGACTAGACCAAAATAGTAGAACACTACTAATTGGCGGATCAATAAAGTACTCCATTCTGTTTGCATAAATAGAAATTTTGATGGCAATCCTTTGCTTTGATGACAACCAAAATAGATTAACTGGATCTTAATAGATGTATGTAGTAAGAACCACAGACAATATGCCCTGAACATCATCATTCTTGTATTCAGGCAGATGGTAGAAAGTAGGAAGCGGGGAAAGAAGAGAAAGAACATTCCTGGAGGAGCTGTTGCATGCGACCACTGTACTGGGCACTTTACATATTTTAACTCTTCGAAGTTGCATCCTAACCCTAGATGCAAATTTACAGATGAGGAAGCAGAAGCTTGGAAAAATTAACACCAGTCTCATCTCCTCACTTTGCCCAGCTACCTCACATTATCTTTGAAAATACTCTGATGTGGAAGGGCCAGAGTGCATTACAGAGGAGCACCTTGACTCATGATATTCCTTAGACAGGCCAAGACTTGAGTGTCATGATTCTGGAATTGCACATGCTGCCAAGGTCACAGATGGTACACTTGAGATCCTTTAGCCTGTGTACAGAGTAGCTCCTGAGAGAGGTAAGGGTAAAGACGGAGCCTTAGAAACACAAAGTTAGGTGTTATGGATGGAGAAAGGGAAATGTGAGATGTGAAAGAACTAGAAAAGTTCAAATCCATGGAAGTCAAGGATGTTTTAAGAAAGAGTGGGTGGTCAAACTCTATGACGGTCAATAAGAGTAAAGACTAAGAAATGACTTCAAGATTTAGGAGAAAGTCTTTATTATTCTGCAAGACAAGAAGCCAGTAAAATGAGTAGAATTAGGGGCCGGCCCGGTGGCGCACTGCTACAGTGCGCCGCTTGGGAAGCGCGGCGGCGCTCCCGCCGAGGGNAGACAAACCATTAGCTCAGTTAACCAAAAAAAAAAAAAAAAAAGACCCAAATTTAAAAACATAAAATCATCAGAGACAATTATAAACAACTATATGCCAACAAATTTGAAAACATGGAGGAAATGAATAAATTTCTGGATACATACAAACTACCAAGACTGAACCAAGAAGACACAGAAAACCTGAACAGACCGATAACAAGTAATGAGACTGAACCAGTAAACAGCAATCTCCCAACAAAGAAAAACCCAGGACTGGATGGCATTACTGCTGAATTCTACCAAACCTTTAAAGAGGAATTAATACCAATTCTCTTCAAACTATTCGAAAAAATTGACTGGAGGCAATCCTCCCAAACTCATTCTATGAGGCCAGCATCATCCTGATACCAAAACCAGACAAAGATACAACAAAAAAAGAAAACTACAGACCAATATCTCTGATGAACACAGATGCAAAAATCCTTAACAAAATACTAGCAATCAGAATACAGCAACACATCAAAAAAATTATACACCAAGATCAAATGGGATTCACCTCAGAAACGCAAAGATGTTTCAACATATGCTAGTCAATAAATATGATAGACCACACGAACCAAAACCAAGGACAAAAACCATATCATTACCACAATAGATGTGGGAAAAGCATTTGACAAAATTCAACATCTTTTCATGATAAAGACTCTCAACAAACTAGGTACAGAAGGAAAGTATCTCAACACAATAAAAGTCATCTACAGCAAGCCCACCACTAATATCATCCTGAACGGGGAAAAACTGAAAGCTTTTCCCTCAAGAACAGGAGCAAGACAAGGATGCCCACTCTCACCACTCCTATTTAACATAGTACTAGAGGTACTAGCTGGAGCAATCAGGCAAGAGAAAGAAATAAAGGGCATCCAGACTGGAAAAGATGAAGTCAAACTATCCCTATTTGTAGATAACATGATCCTATATATAGAAAAACCTAAAGACTCTATCAAAAAACTCTTAGAGCTGGTTAATAATTTCAGTAATGTTGCAGGATGCAAAATCAATACCCC
>NW_007728402.1:27056-36016 GCF_000696425.1 Galeopterus variegatus
CCCCAAATCAGTTGCATTTATATTCTCCAATAATGAGCTAATAGAAAGAGAAATCAAGAAAGTAAGCCCATTTACAATAGTCACCAAAAAACCAAAATACCTAGGAATCAATTTAACCAAGGAGGTGAAAGATCTCTACAATGAGAACTACAAACCACTACTGACAGAAATTAAAGAAGACACGATAAGATGGAAAGACATTCCATGTGCTTGGATTGGGAAAATTAACATTGTGAAAATGTCCATACTACCCAAAGTGATCTACAGATTCAATGCAATCCCCATCAAAATACCAATGACATTCTTCACAGAAATAGAAAAAATAATCCTAACATTCACATGTAACAACAAAAGACCCCAATAAGCAAAAGAAATCCCGAGCAAAAAAAAAAAAAAAAAAATCCAGAGGCATAACACTACCTGACCTCAAATTATACTACAAAGCTATGTAACCAAAATAGCATGGTACTGGCATAAATATAGTCACTCACACCAGTGGAACAGAATAGAGAGCCCAGAAGTCAACCCACAGAATACAGTCAATTGACACTGACAAAGGCAACAAAAACATACATTGGGGAAAAGACTGCCTCTTCAATAAGTGGTGCTGGGAAAATTGGACATCCATATGCAGAAAAATGAAACTAGACATGCACCTCTCACCATATACCAAAATTAACTCAAAATGGGTTAAAGACCTAAGTATAAGACCTGAAAATGTAAAACTACTAAGGGAAAGTATAGGGGAAACACTTCAGGAACTAGGACTGGGCACAGACTTTATGAACAAGAGCCCCAAAGCACAAGCCACAAAAGAAAAAATTAAAAAATGGGACTATATCAAACTAGAAAACTTGTGCACAGCAAAGGAAACAATCAACAGAGTGAAACAACAACCTACAGAGTGGGAAAAAATATTTGCAAACTATACATCTGACAAGGGATTAATATCCACAGTATACAATGAACTCAAGCAATTACACAGTAAAAAAATAAATAATAATAGTCCAATTAAAAATGGGCAAAGAAGCTGAATAGACAATTTTCTAAGGAAGACATACAAATGGCCAACAGACATTTTTTAAAAATGCTCAACATCACTAATCATCAGGGAAATGCAAATTAAACCCACATCGAGATATCACCTCAGCCCAGTTAGACTGGCTATAATAAAAAAGATGGAGAATAACAAATGCTGGTGAGAAATGTGGAGAGAAGGGAACGCTCCTACAGTGTTGGTGGGACTGTCAATTAGTACAACCACTACGGAAAACAGAATGGAGGTTTCTCAAACTACAGATTGATCTAACTTACAATCCAGCAATCCCACTTCCAGGTATATACCCAAAGGAATGGAAATCATAATGTCAAAGGGATACCTGCACTCCCATGTTCATCGCAGCTCTGTTTACAACAGCCAAGATATGGAACCAACCTAAATGTCCATTGGCAGGTGACTAGATAAGGAAAATGTGGTATATATACACAACAGACTACTACTCTGCCATAAGAAAGAATGAAATTCTGCCATTCACAGCAACATGGATGAACTTGAAGAAAATTATGTTGAGTGAAATAAGCAAAGCATAGAGGGGAAAATATTGCATGTCCTCACTCATAAGTGGGAGCTAAGAGAGAAAGAAGGAAGGAAAGAAAGACCACAGTGGTGTGTTGGACTTGCAGAGGGAGAGAGCATGCCAAGGGTTGCAGAGTGGGAAGGAGGATGCGAGGAGACAGAGGGAGGTCAGTGATTAATTAGGTGGGGGACATAAGGAATAATCACAATTTGTGGGGCATGCTGATAGTATTGATCTGGCCATCACATCCTGGGCATGAGTGGGGACGGTCAGCTCTGTACCCCATGAATAGGCATAACCAATAAAAATGAAAAAAAAATAAGCAGATAAATAAATAAACATGTTTTATAAAATAAATAAAATAAATTAATTTGTAGATCCACATGTTTATATTTGCATCTTTAAACCTTTATGCAAAATGAATTGGTGGGAGCAGAGAAGAGAGGAATTGGTCGTGATCTAACTTGGCAAACTTAGATGGAATGAACTAATATCATAATTTCTGTTTAAACCCACATCATCTTGTACTGTTGAATTAGCTTCATCAAAGATACTTTACATTCAATCTCTTCTCCCTCCCAACTTTTTGTCATGCCACTACCAGAGATATCTTTCTAAGACACAGACCTATGTCATGCCTTTGAGACTGTCCCTTTCTTATAAAATAAAGTCCGTTCTTGGCATTTAGATGTTGTTAACCCTTTGATATCTGACCTCAACTGAAATAGCTTGAGTGCACACATGTCTACAATTCTTCACCCCTCCCTATGTATCTCCTTCCTTTGCAATTTGACTTTGTAGCTCCTCCCATCAAGGGGTGGAGTCTATTTCCCCACCCTTTAAATGTAGGCTGGGTTGTGACTTTCTCTGACCAATCAAATGTTGCAGAAATGAAAAAGCACCACTGCCTAGGTTTCAAGAGGCTTGCTCGAGTCCACTGACTTTCATAGAACCCTGCCACTGCCCTGTGAACAAACCCAGGCTAAATTATTAAATAATGAGAGACACATGGCCCTATTTACCCATTCCAACATCCAGCCAACAAGCACATGTGGAGGTGAGGTCATCCTAGGCAAGCCAGCCCCCAGTCTACCCACCAGATCACTGGATGTTTATGAACAATCCCAGCTGAAATCAGCCAAGTCTGGCCCACCTCCCAGCTGGCCTGTACCACTCATAGGTAATAATAAATGCTTATTGTTTAAGCCACTCCATTTAGGGTGATTCGTACACAGCAATATCTAACTGAAACACCAACCTACTTTCCAGCTACTCTTCCCTCTTCCTACCTTGTATCCTGATCGATCTGCATTCACCCCAAACTACTCAGTACTCTCTGAGTGCCTCACAGTCATGTCTAAATGCCTTTGCTATGCTTCACCCTCTGCCTAGGAGGCCCTTTCTCTTTCCTATCTTATGAAAATCTACTCATCACTAAAGATCCAGTTCAAACATCATTCATGCTGTGGATTGAATGTCCCTCCCAAACTCATTGAAGCTTAAATTGTGTCTCCCCAAAGTTTAACGTGTTGGAGGTTTGGTCCCCACTGTGACAGTGTAAAGAGGATGGGAAATCCTATTGTGATGACTGAAAGGTGGGGCCTTGAAGGGGTGATTAGATTGTAGGACTGTGCTGTAATGAATGGATTAATAATGGTGGTCAGGGGTGTGGTTCTGAGGGCTTTAAAAGGAGAGCATGTGAGAGTCTCTCTCTCTCTCTGCTCTGCCAAATTCTGCCATGTGAGACCCCTGGGTCACTGTCACCACCATCAGATGTGTTCCCTGGATTTTTGACTTCCCAGCCTCCAAAACTATAAGCAATAAATTTCATTTTCTTTATAAAATACCCAGTTCCATGTATTTTGTTATAAGCATCAGAAATGGACTAATACAATTCATTTATCAGATATTTATTGAGGCTACGTACTGAGGTTTCAAAACTGAGCAAGACAGTCCATGCACTCAACCAGTTCACAGTTGTTTTCCTCAAACAAGTGAATAGTTAACGTGACTTTCATCTTTCTTTCTCTAATTCCCTTAGGTAGATTTAAGTCTTTCCTATTTCTTCCCAAGCCTTCTCATTCCTCAATTATAGCACTTCTCAGAGACATAATAACAGTACCTAACTTGAAGAACTCTTAGGAAGAATAGATGAGATTATGAAGGCAAATTCCTTAGCATGGTGCCTGAAACATGGCAGTGGAAAATAAATGTTAGCTGTTGCTATTTTTAGTTCATCTCTCCTACTTGACTGCATATAAGCTTCTTGGGAGAAGGAACTAAGCCAAATTCATCTCTGTGTCTGAAGTGACTAAGGTTTGTATGTGCCTGGTACATAATAAACACTCACCTGATGTTTGTCGAGCAAACATCACCAGAAGTCTAAGAACTGACAAAAGCCCGGTAATCAGAGAGAGCTGGTCAGTGGCCCCGGGGCTCTTGTGTTATACTGGGGCGCCCTCTGCTGTGTATGTGTCTGTTCACACATCTGGGTATGAAGAGAAACTCCTGAGGGTCCCTGAGGGAAAGTTTCCAGAAAGGATCATCCCAGGCAGAGTCGATATCCTTAATTGCAGGGTTCTGTATCCCTCCCCAGTGCTATACCTGGGGTCAATTTATTTTATAGCTGCAACCACCCATGTGATTTGTTTTTTTTGAAGAAACAAAATGTTTTGGCTCAGGTTTTTGAATCTTGTTTAGATCATAAAGAAGCCCTTCAAAAAGTAGTGATGGAATAATCAAATGAAGAGAGATGGTGGGATAGATGAAAGGATGGATTACTGGACTCCATTCCTTGCTGGGTTTGAAATCCTTTGAGAAGAAAGAAAGGAAGCACTACATACGTGGGACAGATCCATCACTTGAGATTTTAGCTAAAAACATCTGAATGTAGATGTATCTCAATTTACAGAGTAAACAAATTCTGAGGAACACCCATGTAAATCACACTTTTAATAAATCAGATTATATGCCATGATTACTTATCCATATTACTGTAAATAAAATAAACAATTGGGATTTAAAAATTGTGATTAATCTTATAGCAAAGTATTTAAAATAATGTATTTGCCTGAAAATAACATCTAATTTATATATTAGCAGATACTGTCATACACTGTGGTGAGAAGGGAGATGTGACTTTTAATTTTTGTAAGGTTTATTTTTTTCCTTAAAAAAAAACATAATCAAAGAAAACTGCTCTGAAGTTTTTTACAGTGGTCCATAGACACTGGCACTATGCCTGGTTATTTTCTATTGAGCACTAGTTATTGTATATGAAAGAATTTTTTAATACTTTAGACCTAGGAGTATGTTATCTTTCTCCTGAGAGAGTTTTCATCTGCTTTGCCCGGCTCCTGCAGCACTAGCAATTTTGTATCACCATAATCCAGGCAGAGATTTAGATGACTCAAATCTCGACTTCAGGGACTTCTGGCTTCAGCTAAAATCAGTAAATTTGTTCCACCCTATCTCTTTCTCAAAACTCATATAACAAACATTAAAATGGTAAGTTTCCTGTTTTTTATTTTTCCACCCATATGTCCTAACTTAAACTTTAGGGCAGCCCAAATCCCAGAACTGCACATCAGCAGCGAACAGAAAATCTCTGAGACGAACCCTCTTTTTCTAGTCAGAGGACCAGGTAGGGGTTCCCTGCAGGATTGTAAATGTGGAGGGAATCTTCTTTTTATTTTTTATTTTTATTTTTTTCGTCTTTTATTAATCTTCTGGCCCTGCCCTGTGATGTCATGAAGCTGTACTTTTGCAATGGTGGCAGCAGTGGTGGGCTGGCCGACATCTAAAACTCAGAGAAAATCCTTCTTTATTACCAGAGGAACCGGGAAAAGGAGTCCCCACGATTTAGAAAATGTTGGGGGAATCTCCATTAATTGTTTTCTTTCTCTTTTCTCTCTACTTTTTGCTCCTGAGGCCGACCCAGTTATGAGAAGCACACAACAGCATGGAGAGGCTAAAACCCCACCTTTCCTGCTAGAAGACCATGAAAAAGGGCCCTAAGTCTTGGTGAGTGTTGGGAAAATCATAGAGAGGAGAGAGCTGGAGAAACAGATCCCTTAATTCTGTGTATGAAGTTACTTCTGAGCTCCTTATAGGCAGAACTGATATGAAGAAGCATAGCAAAGGCTTTGAGAACCAAACCATAGTGAAAACCACTGCCCATGTCCCAGACCAGCCTCTAGGTGGGGCACACATGGAATGAACCAAAAGAGCACTGCAAAGTCTTTAAAAACTAAACTGACATAATTGAAGCCACAGAATAGCAAGGAATATTGGGATTTATAATCTTAAACTAACCAGATTAATTATCTGCTAAAACTAAAGATCAAGTTATCCAGAGGGAAAGACAGATAAAACAACAAATAACTACACTACACTTGGATGAAAGTAACTAAAGGAGAGCATTGGAGCACATTGAAGGAGTAGCAGAAACTCTAGTGAACACAGAAATTCAGAGTAGCCACATAGAGAAAGAAGGGAACACCTGGCCTCCACCAGCCCATCCCCCAGCCAGGAGAAGCTAAGAACTAGGAGAAACTTCTCCCTGTTGGGAAAAGTTAAGCAAGAGGACCCTAATAGTCCTCATTATCACCCTGGACACCTACCATCCTCACCACTGGGGACCCTGGCCATCCTCACAGGCACTAAGCTCAGCTGAGGGAGCTGCCCAGAGTTCACACAGTTGTGTTCTCCCGGAGGAGCTGACACTGTGCCCCATACTATGTTGCTTATGAAGCTAGTGTGCCATCTTGCAACTGGAACTTCTGCTGGAGGGGGTCTAATCCAGGGGTGAGTGACACCATTTCATCCCAGAGACTAAGCCACCATTGGACTGACTTCCCTAAATCAGCTGAGAGCAGCTGTTACACCCTACATTAAGGGACTAGGTACTGGTGGAACTGCTCCACCCATCACACCCAGTTGCAGCAGTGCCCCTCCCCCTCAGACTTCAACTGAAGCTGCAAAGCTGCACACTGCCTTAAGGGAAATCTTTACCCCTCCCAGTCATGGCTGTGCCGTACCCCCAGGACTAAGCTGCAGGGGTACATCACCCCTGAGTAATTGATTTTTTGGCCAAAAAGCTGCTTGGCTGAGCTGAGAAGCTGTGCATCCCAGGGCTGAGCTGATGTAGTACCTCATGTCCCAAAGAAACAGAGCAGTGTGGCTGAGATGAGACACCCTGCCCTGGGGGCTGAAAAACTGTAAGTACCCTGCTTAATGAAATAGTACCCTATTTAATGAGATAATACCTGAAAACTTTTCAAGTCTTGGGACACATATGGACATACACATCCAGGGAGCTCAAAGGTCCCAAATAGATTCAATCCAAAAGATCCTCCTCAAGGCACATTATAGCAACATTTCAAAAGTGAAAAACAAAGAGAGAATATTAAAAACATGAAGAGAAAAGCATCAGGTCACATGTAAGGGAATCCCCATTATATTAACAGCTGGTTTCTCAGCAGAAACGTTACAGGCCAATAGACAATGGGATGCTATATTCAAGGTGCTGAAAGAAAAAAATTGCTAGCCAAGAATACTATACCCAACAAAGCTATCTTTCAGAAATACAGGAGAAATAAAAATAAAAATAAAAAAAAGAAATACAGGAGAAATAAACTCTTTCACAGATAAGCAAAAACTGAGGAAATTCATCACCACTAGAGCAGCCTTAAAAGAAATGCTCAAGGGAATCCTACAGATGTAGGAAGCAAAAGAAAGATAACCATAAACTCTTTCACAGATAAGCAAAAACTGAGGAAATTCATCACCACTAGACCAGCCTTAAAAGAAATGCTCAAGGGAATCCTACAGATGTAGGAAGCAAAAGAAAGATAACCACCATGAAGAAAACACACAAAAGGATAAAATTCACTGGGAAAGCAGGTAGACAAATGGGAAAGAAAAACGAATCAAATATTAACCTTATCATTGCAGAAAAACACCAAATTGCAATGATAAACAATAAGAGAGGAACAAAGGAACAAAAAATATACAAAACAACCAGAAAACTATAAACAAAATGGCAGGAATGAGTCCTTACATATCAACAATAACCTTGACTATGAATGGACTAAATTCCATAGTTAAAAGATATAGACTGGCTGAATGGATTAAAAAAAAAACAAACCAAGATCCAACTATATGCTACCGTCAAAAAATTCACTTCACCTGTAAAGACCTACATAGACTGAGAGTGAAGGATGGAAAAACATACTCCATGCAAATGGAAACCAAAAGCAAGCATAAGTAGCTATATTTATAGCAGATAAAATAGATTTTAAGTCAAAAACTGTAAAAAGAATGTCATTATATAATGTTAACAGGTTCAATTCAGCAAGAGGATATAACAATTGTTAATATTTATGCACCCAACATTAGAGAACCAGGTATATAAAGCAAATATTATTAGATCTAAAAGGAGAAATAGACTGCAATACAAAAACAGGTGGGGACTTCAACACCACACTCTCAACATTGAACAAATCATCTAGACAGAAAACCAACCAGGAACCATCAGATTTCAACTGAACTATAGATGGAATGTACCTTACAAACATTTACAGAATATTTCATCCAATAGCTGCAGAATAAACCTTCTTCTCTTCAGCACATGGAACATTTTTCTGACCATATGCTAGACTACGAAACAGGTGTCAACAAATTTTTAAAAACTGAAATCATATCTGACCACAATGGAATAAAACTAGAAACCAATAGCAAGAGAAACTCTTGAAACTGTAAATACATAGAGATTAAACAACATGCTCTTGAATGATCAGTGGGTCAAAGAAGAAATTAAGGTGTCTGAGTGTGAACTAACAGTATAATGCCCACCAAACTGAGAAGGTATCCTGAGACCAAAAAATGAAGCAGGCAATTCCATATAGTTTACAAGGAGTTGTTTTATTAATTATTATTATTATTATTATTATTATTATTATTATTATTATTATTATTATTAATCGACAGATGGTTACTTACAGGGAGTGGATCAGGTGGACTATCAATCCCTGTGCTTCATGGCTGCTTTCTGCACAACGCTGGTGGGGAGAAGTTGAAGCTTATAAGAGACTTGGGGACAAAGTAGAGCTGTGCCAAAGATGAAAAGGCTGCAGAAGTGGAAGATTCCCAGGTGCCTCACAGCCTCCTGTTGCTTATCTTTGGGGTTGCCCATATTACTCCCCTTGTTTTATGCAAGCATTGAATTCTATTCCTTTGCCTTCCTTAGTTGCTAAATTTATTAGTCAGTTTCTGTTGCTTATAACAAAACACCTGTAACTGGGTGATTTATAAGAAAACAAGGGCCGGCCCGGTGGCGCACTGCGCTAGTGCACCGCTTGGGAAGCGCGGTGGCGCTCCCGT
>NW_007728402.1:36508-56698 GCF_000696425.1 Galeopterus variegatus
AAAAAAAAAAAAAAAGAAAAAAAAGAAAACAAAATTTATTGCTTATGGTTTCTGAGGCTGGGAAATCCAAAGTCCAGGGAACACAGCTGGTGAAGGCTTTGGTGGCTTCAGTGACAGTGGGGCATCACATTGCAAACATGGTGGAGCAGAGAGAGCAAGAGAGAAAAAGACAGACTCTCCTCTCTTCTTTTAAAGCCCTCAGAACCACGCCCCTGACCACCATTTTTAATCCATTCACTATGACATGGTCCTACAATCCAATCACCTCTTCAAGGCTCCACCTTTCAATTTCCATAATAGGATTTTCCACCCTCTTAACAGTCACAGTGGGGGCCAAGTTTCTAATACATAAAACTTGGGGGACACAATTCAAGTTGCAGGGAGTTTGGGGGGGACATAATGCAATCCACTACACTAAGCAATTTGTGCAGGGGGAAAATTGTATCTATTGAAGCCATAACTCTGAAGGCCGTGAGGATGGAGTGAGTTCTAAACAGTATTGCTACACTCAACCCCCCTAACACCCGAGTGGCCCACACAATCTTATCTGCCAATCTTCTGCAAGGGCCTTAGGGCCAGGGATTAGGAGGTGATCTGCACTGCTAAACCACAGCAGCAGTATAAGCAGCAGCAAGAGCATAGAATCCCCACTAGACAGAAGAGGATGCTAAGAACAATGTCCCCAGGCTCCCAGGGAGAGAAGCAAGCCATCAGGTAAGTGTGTCTACAAAGGAACTTTGTCTAACTAAAGATGATACATATAAAGATATACATGTGTCATCCAGATTGAACAGTGCAGTGAGTTTTATGTTACTATTTAAGGTTCCTGAAGGGTCTTTAGTGTGAGTAGTCACCAGCCCCACCCAGAGGGCCCATTCAGTTCTGTTAAAGGGGATAACCTTCCATGGCATCCCTTTGGAACTGGCCATTGGCAGCAATCCACACACCCAGCAGTCTGATCGGTTGTGAGCTTCACCATAGGTGGCAGCCCAGGACAGAAAGGCATTCTCCCAAGTTGCAAGCAGGACCCGGAAGATGAGGAAGTTAAGGGCAATAAGACAAATGTTTTAAAGGTATTAGACAAGGTAAGTCTGCACCTAATAATAATATAGTTGCTGTTTGATCACCATTGGCCAACACCACCCCCAGTTTGGCATTCTTCTGAGTGGACAATACCATACATTTTGGCCTTTGATGTTATTAGTAGGTGCAGGCTTACCATACATAAGGGCCTCAGTTGGAACCCATAATAGTAAGCTAACTTCTGTCCCCTTCTTTAAGAATCTTGGGGAGGCTATAATGGTCAAGTTAGGGCCCCCATTTAAATAAAAGAGGGGGATTGATTGTGAAGCCAGAGATAAGGCCATTCCCCCATGGAGTGAGAATACCAAGCCACCTGGGAGGAGGATACAATTTTAGTTTCCACTCAAGGTATTACCAGGCGGGAGGTTCTGTGGCAAACACAGAACAAGTGCCTCATCCTGCTGTAAGCTGCAGTCCTCCTTGTACTTGTATTTTTAGAGCTCTGGTTATTGGCGTGTTTTCTGCAGGCTGGTCATATGCAGACATGTGCATTGTGGGGGCAGCATTAATTAGTCTGATGGCTTCAATTAGTTGAGGAGACCATCCCTTTAAGGTCTCCTCTGGTGACAAAGTTTTCAGTGTGGCTTTGATCATACCATTCATCTGTTCAACGAGGCTGGCAGCAGTAAGATCACAAGGCAGATGAAAAGCTCATAATACGTTGTGGTCTTCAGCCCATTCCTATACATTGTGTCTGGTGAAATGAATCCTTTCGTCATTGTCTATTTGGGCCAGAGACCCATACATGCTTTCTAACTTGGTTAGTTCCTTTATTGTAGCAGGTTGGTTTACCCCTTTGCAGGCAAATGCCTGAACAAGTCCAGTGGCAGTGTCTGCACAAATCAGAATGTACTTGTGTCCTTCTAGTACTGGCAGTGGGCCAATGTAGTCTTTCTGCCATCAAGTCACAGGGTGGGTAAAATACCCGATATGTCCTGGCAGGTGTTTTGTGGGATGTCATCTCAAGTGACACTGTGGACAATCCTTGTCTGCAGTCTGAAGATCTGAATATTTTATGGGCAGATGTAGTCTCTTCACTATCTCTCATGTTGTTTGTGGTCCCCAATGGTCATACTTACGATGAACCCGTCAGTCACATCAGAGGGTGTTAGCAAGTCCTCTTGAAAAACAGCTCAGACTCTAGCTAAGGCATTGGCCTCATGATTGCCTGGCAAGGTAGTTGAGGAGTGAGCTGAAACATGCCGTACAGGAACCTGGGCTGTTGGCTAGGTGCAGACATAGGTCCCCATATGTCTCTCTACAATTTGGCACTCCACAGTGGCTTACCAAGTATTGTCCAATTATCTTGGTCCCACTGTGGTATCCAAGTAGTCAGGTCTTTCCAAACAACCCAGCTGTCCATAGCTATATTAAGCAGCATCAGTTCACGGGTCAATATGATCCACACTGCTCTTAGTTCAGCTCGCTGGCTTCTCCGTTTAGTTCCTTCCTCAAACCAGATAATGGCAGAGTCCAACCGGATGGCAGAGGAATGCCAGATGGGTGGATTTCCCTGGCTGCTGTCATCTATGTATCAGGTATCCTGGGGAGGGATGTCTACTCCCTCCTGCACTTGTGGGAGAGGTGGAGCAATGTCTGCTAGTGTTGAGGTGGGGTCCAGATCCACATATGTAACCAGCCCCAACAGCATGTGTAGTTCTTGTGACAAGAGACTACTCTTGTAAGAACTCTATTGTCGTAAGCAGGCATGCCATTTCTGTAATATGCTTACCTGAGTACAGACACTTTTCAGCTTCAAAAAAAAAAAAATGTCCTTAATCCATCCACTTACTGGCAAGGAGGTGTGTACTTTTACTGGCCAGTCAGTCGTCAATCCTTCGATCTGCTGCAGTGCCTTATACACGGCCAGGAGCTATTTTTAATAGGGCTGTACCTGGTTTCCACACCTTTCCATAGTTGTGACCAGAATCCTGATGGGATGTTTCCCATTCTGCTTCTACCATAGGCCCAAACCAAATCCCACTAGATAGACACTAGCATCCAATTTATATCTTAAATCTGGCACCAACACTCCTAAGACCTATACTTGTTAGACAAACAATTTAGCTTTATCAAATGGCTCTTGCTGGGGAGTATTCCAATCCCATCTTGGCCTCTTCTTCACTATAGCATAGAGGGGTCTCAAGATTTGTGCTAAGGGAGGGATAAATGGGCACCCATAAGTAGCCTACTAACCCTACAAAAGTCTGTAAGTCCTTCACAGTTTTACGTTTGAGAAAAGCCTGTATTTTATCACAGCCTCCAGCATAACTATTGTCTTCCCTGACCAGGTAACTCCTAGGAATTTTACCAACTGCCTGGGACTTGAATCTTGTCAGTGTGTACCTCCCATCCTTGGGTCTTCAAATGTACCTGTAGAGACTCTGCTGCATGGGAGAGAGAAGGCAGAAGGCAAAACATTACTGGATAACATGATTATAAATATAGTAATATATTTTGGAAGGCAGCTATGCTCACCACTATACCACCAACGCGCTCGCAAGTAATATATTTTGGGGGACACATCCATTTTCCATTTTCCTTCACACAATTTACTTATTCTTAACAATTATATTTGAATTCCTCATAGACAATACAATAATGGTAACCATTTAAGATATGTATACAGCTCTGGGGGAGGCCCAGCAGCCAGTCCTCAAAGCTTTAGCTCAAGAGCAAATCAAGCATGTATCAAGAATATCACAGTAGAAGTAATTTAAAACTAGTTCTATCTATCAAAGATTTCTAGTGTCGTGTGATCTTAGAAAGCATTCAGGCTTATTAATAAATGATGGTTGCTCATATATAAGCCAATTTGGTACCATGTAGTCAATATACAAACACATGTATAGACATTAACATACATGTAGATACAACATACAGCTTACACATGTATACATATATGCATAAAAATACAGGAACAAAGATTTTATAGCTTTAAAGCAAGGTAGCAAATTTACATCTCAAAGCACAAAGAAAGAATGCAATTCTTTCCAAGAAGGAATGTGGGTGTGTCAGAGAAGACATAGAGGAATATTATAAATGTATGTCAAGACTAAACAAAATCATAAAAAGTCACCACAAGACTCACAAGTGCTGAACATATTAACAAATGTTAAGGCCTAGAGAGGAAGGCAGCAGACCCAAAATATAGGTCATTGGCACCATGGCTACATTTCTCTTAGGGCCCAGAATTGCCAGAAATCCCTGGCAGAAATCATGCAACAGGAGAAGCAGATAAAGGGAGTGCATATTCCCATGGGGAGAAGTAAAATCCAACAAAGAGAGCATGTAGGTGCCACCGTGGGATTTCCAGCCCAAGCCAGTGTGCACCACCCAGAGAGGCCCAAGAGCTGCCAGGCCCACACACTCTGAGGCACCTGCACTGGAACAGGTAGGCACTGCCATGGGGCTCCCAGCCCAGTCCAGTGCATGCTGCCCAGAGAGGTCCTAACCCCACCAGGCCCAGAGAGCCCCAAGCCACCCATGTTGGAAGAGATAGGTGCCACGCAGGACTTCCAGCTCAGGCCAGTCCCCACAGCCCAGAGAGGCCCAAGCCTCCCACCCACAGGCACTAAGGCAGCCATGCCAAATTGGCAGTCCCTGCAGGATCCTAGCCAGACATTAGGGTCAAACGAGTGGACCATGAAATCCCCTGCCACAATGACTAAACACCAAAGGAAAGATACCAGAAATATGAAAAATCAAGAAAGTACAACATCACCAAAGGGTAATGATAACTCTCAAGCTCTAGATACAATAGAACAGGAAGTCCTTGAAATGACTGACAAGGAATTTCGAGCAACAATTCTAAGGAAACTAAATGAGATACAAGAAAGCTCAGAGAACACAATGAAATGAGAAAAAGTATACAGGACATGAAAGAAGAAATGTAAAAAGAAATCAATGCCCTGAAAAAGAATGTAGCAGAGCTTCCTGAGCTGAAGAATTCATTCAATGAAATAAAAAACACAACAGAGAGTTTAACTAGCAGGCTAGTACAAGCAGAAGAGAGAATTTCTGACCTTGAAGATGGGCTGTTTGAAATAACACAGGTGGGAAAAAAAAAAAAGAAAAGAAAAAAGAATTTAAAACATTGAAGAAAATCTAAGAGAGATAACAGACTACCTTAAGTGCTCAAATATCCAAATCATGTGTATTCCAGAAGAGGAGGAAAAAGGAAATGGCATTGAAAACGTATTCAACAAAATAATGGCATAAAACTTCCCAGGGATAGGGAAAGACACAGATCTTCAGATTCAGGATGCTCAAAGATCCCCAAACATATTCAACCCAAAAAGGTCCTCTCCAAGACATGTTATAGTCAAATTGGCAAAACTCAAAGAAAAAGAGAGAATCTTAAAAGCTGCAAGAGAGAAGTGTCAAGTCACCTATAAGGGAGCCCCAATCAGACTAACATCAGACTTTTCATCAGAAACCCTAAAAGCCAGAAAAGAATGGAATGAATATTCAAAATACTAAAAGGCAAAGATTGCCAGCCAAAAATACTTTACCCAGCAAGGCTATCCTCCCAAAATGAAGGACAAATAGCATATTTCTCAGAGAAACAGAAACTGCAGGAGTTCACTATCACATAACCAGCCTTACAAGAAATTCTCAAGGGAGTACTGGGTTTGGTACCTAAAAACAGCCACCACTGCCACAAATACTCAAGAAAAAATAAAACAGTAGTAAAATAAAAATGGTAACAATAAAGAGAAAAAAAGCTTATCTACCACCCCAAGAAACCAACAAATACAGAAGACAAACAATAAATCAGAAGGAAAGGAACAAAAGATACTTAAGACATCCAAACAAAAATCAATAAAAATCTAAGAATAAATCAACACCTTTCAATAACAACTCTTAATGTAAAAGGATTAAAGTCCCTACTCAAAAGACACAGACTGACTGACTGGGTTAAAAAGATGGATTCAACAATATGCTCCTGAATAAAAGCAAAGACAAAAACCATATGATCATCTCTATAGACACTGAAAAAGAATTTGACAAAATTCAACATTCAATCATGATAAAGACTCTCTACAAGTTAGGTATAGATGGAAAGTATCTCAACACAATTAAAGCCATATATGATAAGCCCACTGCCAATATCATTCTGAGTGGGGAAAACCTTAAGAACAGGAACTAGACAAGGATGCCCACTCTCACCACTCCTATTCAAAATAGTGTTGGAAGTATTAGCCAGAGCAATCAGGGAAGAGAAGGAAACAAAGGACATCCAGAGGGAAAAGATGAAGTCAAACTGTCCCTATTTACAGATGACTTGATCCTATATATTGAACAGCTTAATGCCCCTACAAAAAAACTCTTAGAGTTGATAAATGATTTCAGCAAAGTTGCAGGATACAAAATCAACACACAAAAATCAGTAGCATTTCTATATTCCAACAATGAACATGCAGAAAAAAAAAATCAAGAAAGCTAGCCCATTTACAGTAGCCACCCAAAAAATAAAATTCTTAGGAATAAAGTTACCCAAGGATGTGAAAAATCTCTACAATGAGAACTGCAAACCACTGTTGAGAGAAATTAAAGAGGACACAAGAAGATGGAAGGATATCCCATGCTCTTGGATTGGAAGAATTAACATTGTGAAAATGTCCATATTACCCAAAGTAATCTACAGATTCAATGCAGTCCCCATCAAAATTCCAATGACATTTTTCTCTGAAATGGAAAAAACTATCCAGACATATATATGGAATAACAAAAGAGCACAAATAGCCAAAGCAATTCTGAGCAAAAAATAAATAAAGCTGGAGACATAACACTACCTGACTTTAAACTATACTACAAAGCTATAATAACCAAAACAGCATGGTACTAGCATAAAAACAGACACACAGATCAATGGAATAGAATAGAGAGTACAGAAATCAACCCATACACCTACAGCCATCTGATCTCTGACAAAGGCACCAAGTCTACACACTGGGGAAGAGACTGCCTCTTCAGCAAATGGTACTGGGAAAACTGGATGTCATCTACACACTGGGGAAGAGACTGCCTCTTCAGCAAATGGTACTGGGAAAACTGGATGTCAATATGCAGGAGAATGAAACTAGACCCAGACCTCTCACCATACACCAAAATCAACTCAAAATGCATTAAAGAATTAAATATTCACCCTGAAACAATAAAACTCCTTAAAGAAAACATAGGAGAAACACTCTGGGAAGTAGGATTGGGTACAGACTTCATGAATATGACCTCAAAAGCACAGACAACCAAAGGAAAAATAAACAAATGGAATATATCAAACTAAAAAGCCTCTGCACAGCAAAAGAAACAATTAACAGAATGAAAAGACAACCAACAGAGTGGGAGAAAATATTTGCAAAATATACATTTGACAAAGGATTAATATCCAGAATATACAAGGAACTCCAACAACTTTACAGCAAAAAGACAAGTAACCCAATTAAAAATGTGCAAAGGAGCTGAATAGGCATTTCTCAAAGGAAGATATATGAATGGCCAACAGACACATGAAAAAATGCTCAACATCACCCAGCATTTGGGAAATGCAAATCAAAACCATACCGAGATACCATCTCACTCCAGTTAGGATGGCTAATATCCAAAAGCCTGAGAATGATAAATGCTGGCCAGGTTGTGGAGAAAAAGGAACCCTTCCACACTGTTAGTGAGACTGCAAAGTGGTGCAGGCTTTATGGAAAATGGTTTGGAGGTTCCTCAAACAATTACAGATAGATCTACCATATGACACAGCTATCCCACTGCTGGGAATATACCCAGAGGAATGGAAATCATCAAGTTGAAGGGATACCCGTACTCCAATGTTTATTGCACCGCTATTTACAATAGCCAAGAGTTGGAAACAGCCCAAATGTCCATCATCAGATGAGTGGATATGGAAAATGTGTTATATCTACACCATGGAATTCTACTCTGCTATAAAAAAGAATGAAATATTACCATTCGCAGCAACATGAATGGACATGCAACATGAATGGAAAAAATTATAAGTGAAATAAGTCAGACACAGAAAGAGAAATACCACATGTACTCACTTATTTGTGGGAGCTAAAAATAAATAAATAAATAATACCCAAATTTGTTGAAACATGAGTTTACAGATTCAAAAGCTTAGTGAATCTGAAACAGGATTAACTCAAAGACAACCACATCCAGGCACATCATGATTAAACTGGTGAAAATCAAAGATTAAAAAAAAAAATCTTGCAAACTTCCAGAGACAAATAAAACATTACATAAAGGTCACAACAAATTGAATGATTACAGATTTCTTATAAGAAACCATGATAGTCAGAAGACAGTACAATGAGGGCCGGCCCGTGGCTCACTTGGGAGAGTGTGGTGCTGATAACACCAAGGCCACGGGTTCAGATCCCATATAGGGATGGCCGGTTAGCTCATTGGGTGAGCGTGGTGCTGACGACACCAAGTCAAGGGTTAAGATCCCCTTACTGGTCATCTTTAAAAAAAAAAAAGAAGAAGACAGTGCAATGATATTTTTAAAGTGCTGAAAGAAAGTAATGGCCAACCCAGAATTTTATGTTTCATGAAAATATCCTTCAAGGATAAAGGTAAATAAAGGCATTCTGAAATGAAAGAAAACTAAGGGAATTTCTTGGCAGCTTACCTACCTTAAAAGAAATGCTAGAGGAAATTCTTCAGGTGAAAGGGAAATTATGCCAGAGGGATAATTGGAATGAAGAATGAGAAACAGAAATGGTAAATATCTGGATAAATAGGTTAAGTTCTTTAAAACATGTATAACAGTTGAAAGTAAAATTATAACATTATCTGTGGGAGTTTTCAGTTTATGTGGATGCAAACATATGACAACCATTGGTAAAGGGGCCTCCCTTTACATTTCACTAGAAGTGGTCAAATATTAACTCTTATTTGATTGTGAAAAGTGTATATTGCAACCCCCAAAGCAACCACTAAAACCATTATTCAAATACACATAGTCAAAAAAACCAATAGATAAACTTAAATGGAATACACAGGATACACAAGAAAGTGGAAACAGAAAAACAAAAAATATGGGGCAATGGGAAACAAATAATAAAATGATAGTAGTAAATCCAATCATATCAATAATTATGTTAAATGTAAATGGTCCAAACACACAAATTAGAAAACAGAGAATTTCATATAGGACAAATCTGGACTTCAGTAATTATGAAGTCTGGTTTACTTCTGGTTCATTGTTATTCTTAGAGTAACCTTTTTAGAGCCTTCCCAAAGCCTAGGGCATTTGCCATGACTCCTCCTCTTAGAGAACTTTGAATTCAAATGTTTATGCCCTTAGTTCCTAAAGTGGTCTAAAACACTACTCACCCTCTCAGTCATTTTTTCAGAATCTAGAGACTAATATGGGAAAAAAAACAATCCCAAACGCTGTGTTCACTTCTTGGGTTTCCCTTTTCTCTGTGACCTTAACCCTGTAACTCTTCACTCCCTTCTTAGCCTCCCAAAGCCTTCAAACAGATTTTTAAAAAATATTTTGTCTAGGGGCCGGCCCGGTGGCGCACTGCTATAGTGCGCCGCTTGAGAAGCGCGGCGGCGCTCCCGCCGAGGGTTCGGATCCCACATACAGACCAGTTCCCGCTCACTGGCTGAGCGAGGCGCGGGAGCAACACCAAGGGCTGCGATCCCGTTGCCGGTCCCGGTCCGGTTCGGGGGTGACACTGAGGGTTGCGATCCGTTGCTGGACACGGAAAAAGACAAAAATATATATATATATATTTTGTCTAGCTTTTCTAGTACTGAGGGTTGCGATCCGTTGCCGGACACGGAAAAAGACAAAAAAATATATATATATATTTTGTCTAGCTTTTCTAGTTTTTTTTTTCAAAAGAAGGGTTATTCTGAACTACCTACTTTCTATATATTTAAAATCCTAGAAGAAATAAAAGATTTTTAAGAGAAAATATAGATTATTCAAGCTGACTTGTGAATCAGAATATCTAGATAACTCAGTAATCATACAAGAAATTGAATACTCTGTGATCTATCTTTAATGACTGTATTCCACTAAGATAGTTTTACTGATGGGTTCTACCAAATCCTCAAGAAAAGATAAAATCAATGTTTCATAAACTATTACAAATTATAGAGGGAAAATTGAAAGCTATCCAACCTATCTTATAAGATTAGAATTATCCTATTACCAAATCTAGACTGAACAAGAACAACACAAGAAAATAAAGTTAAAAATCAATTCCACTCAGTAGATGCTAGAAAGGCTAAAGCTAAAGCCATGTCCTCATTTTTTTTAATTGACAAATTCACAATAGAAGAGAAACTTTCCTTACCAAATAAAAATTATCTACCAGAAACTTATGTCAAATATTATACCTACGGGGGAAACTGTAGAAGCATTCTCAGTAAAGTAAGGAAGAATTAAAGAATGGTCTCTGTATCACTATAATCAACATATTATTGGAGAACCTAGACAATGAAACATGAATAAAAAAGACATATGGAGGCTGGCCTGTTAGCTCACTTGGTTAGGACATGGTGTTGATAACACCAAGGTCAAAGGTTCAGATCCCCACACCGGCCAGGTGCCAAAAAGAAAAAAAAGACACAAGGTATAAAAGTTTGAATGGAAGAAATCAAATGTCACTACTTGCCTACTATGTGATTGTTTACCTGGAAATTCCAAAGCAACGACAACTGCCAAACTACTGGAACTAATAAAGAGTTTATCATTGAGGCTGAATATAAAATAAACATATTATTACAAACATATTAATAAACATATTATTATTGAATTAATAGCAATATTAAATTTAAATATTTAGAATATTTTAAGCTTTTATTTTTTTCAAATTAATAGAAAAATATTTATAGTAACAAAAACTATAAAATGTTCAGAAATAAATTTAATAAGAAATTTATAAGACCTTTGAAATAAAACTAAAAATTTTACTGAAGGACATTTTTTTTAAATAGACTAGAAAATTTGGGGAAATCCTCTAAGCTCAAGAGTGAAAATATTTGATCTTTTAATGGTATTGATTCTCTTAATATCAACGTGTAATTCAATGTAATTCAAATCAAAAATCCCAAGGGACTTTTTAAGAAATTTGAAAAACTGATTCTAAACTTCATATGGAAAAGTTAATATGCAAGAATACTTAAGACAATTTTGACTTCTAATGCGAAGAGCCAGACTTGAGTGTTTACTTGCTAGCATTTCATCCCTACAGCAGCAGCTATTTTGATTCTCCCATAGCCAGAAAAAAGGAATGACAAGGATATTTCGTTCACATTGTTTTAACAAGAATGTATTAATGTATCATTTTTTATTTTAAAAGTGAATATGCTTTTCTAAAAAAAAAGGTAAATGAGAAAGAAAGGAATGAGAAAGGGAAAAGTGAAAAAAATACTAAAATTTTAGTAAAAAGGTAAAAATCAGTATCTTATTCTGTCTTCTGTCATCCAATCCCCCCACCCCACCTCCAACACAGACGGATGCAGGACTTGGTGGGACAAAAAAATCTCGAAAGCTTATCTTATACATGGAGTTGATGTCCCATTTCTAGTAGCCAGACCTAACCTAAAAATCATAGTTACAAGTTATAATTTTTCTAGAATCTACTATTTTTTGGTACTTTATATGTATTTTTATATCCACTAGTTCTACTTTTACCATACCTTCAGAGGTAGGTAACATTATCTCTATTTTTAGATGAGAGAACTGTGGCTCAGGGAATTTAATTTACTTGTGTTAGGTCAAATGCTAGTAAGCAGCTAAGTCAGGATTAAAACTCAAGTCTAATTGTGGCCAAAGCTCATGCTTTTTTTCCACTATGCTATGTTGCCTCTCTTCTAAGGAAGAAACTATGGAAAGAATTCCTTTGGCACCTGTCAGGGAAGAGGATACTGTGTCACTAGGAAGATTTTCTAGCCAAGATGTTGGTGCCTGTGATGATTCATATTTAGATCATGTTCCTTGAGAGTATGGAAAGATATCTGTAAGCAACTGGTCACAAATAAAGTTCTCAAGGAAACAATCCAATGGTATTGTAGGGAATCTCAGAGGTCATTGGAGCTATTTATTCCTCCCCACAGTTAAAATTTCAGTCCTTGCAGAAATTCCTTTTCAATTTCTGTATTAGTCTGTTTCTGTTGCTTGTAACAAAATACCTGGAACTGGGTATTTTATAAAGAAAATGAAATTTGTTGCTTATAGTTGGGAAGTCCAACGTCCAGGGAATACATCTGGTGAGGGTCTTCTTTGGTGGTGGCTTTACAGCAATGCAGGGGTCTCACAAGGCAGAGTATGGCAGAGCCAAGAGAGCTAGAGTCTCACTGCTCTCCTTTTTAAAGCCCTCAGAACCACACCCCTGGCCACCACTTTTAATCCATTCACTACATCATGGTCCTACAATCTAATCACCTCTTCAAGGCCCCATCTTCCAAAAACCACAATAGGATTTCCCACCTCAACAGTTACAGTAAGGATTTAAGTTTTGGGGGGACATTCAACACAAGGCATTCTGCCCCTGGCCCCCTAAAACCCATGTCCTTTTCACAGACAAATACATTCATTTCATCCCCAAAGTCTTAACTTATTCCAACTCAAAAGTCCAAAATTCAAAGTCCTATCTGTGAAATCAAAAATAAGTTACCTACTTCCAAGATACAATGCTGGGACAAACATTGGGTACACATTCCTGTTCGAAAGGGAAAAATAGGCCAAAATAAAGGGGTAACAGGTTCTAAGCAAGTCCAAAACCCAACAGGGCAGTCATTAAATCTTACAGCTGGTGAATCATGTGCCTTGATTCCAAGCTCAAAGTCCTTTGCATGCTGGTTTGGGGGTTGGGTCCATAAGTCCATGGACATCTCTGCTCCTATGGCTTTCCTGGTCTCAGACCACACTTCAGCTCTTCAACTCTCTTTAGGCTGGTGTTCCACTCTGGTAGCTCCACAATCTGAAGTCTCCATGGTGGTCTTGCTCTCCTGGCTCCACCAGGTATGGCGCTGATGGGGTTTCTTTGCTGCAACACTGACCCCACATTTCTGCTCAGCATTGCTCTAGCAAAGTCTGTCTGCAATGACTCTGCAGCTGCAACAAATCTCTTCCTGGGCTCCCAAGCTTTTCCATATAGCCTTTGAAATCGGTGTGGAGGCTCCCAAGCCTTCAGAGCACTGACATTCTATGAGACTGCAGACTTAACACAATGTGGATGCCACCAAGGCTTCCAACTTGTATTTTCCAAAGCTGTGGGTCCACCAGAGATAGGAAATTGGAAGAGTGAGTGGGGGTTAGGGAGAAATTGGTAAAAGGCCAGAAAAAATATTTATATTGTGTAATGATAAAAAAGAAAGAATAAAGAAAGCTTCTGAGAGACTCAGAATTCTTCTGATTCCAGAGTCCCTGAGCCCACCCTTTTCAAGTAATTGCACTATTGGAAAGCTGAATCTTTAGCAGAAGTGCCTGGACATCAAGCCAGGACAAGTACTAAAACATTTTTTGGCCCATAGTAGGATAAACCTGGTCATGAGTAGCCACACAATTATATACTTTCAGTCATAGGAGTATACGTGTAGAATGGGATACATTCTCTCAGCCACAGCCAAAAGGAACCAGATTTTGCTCTTCTTTTCCCACCTGAGAAAATTCCAGTACAGGAGTCTAATTATTCAGAGTTCCCAGTTGGAAAAATGGTGGCCTAAATATCAGGGTGTCTGGCTTCTCACCCCAGCATTTCCACCAACAAATCACGTGTAGTTGTTTAATTCCTCTCAGCCTGTCTCCCCTCCATAAAATTTCACTGTTGAGCCAAGTACTTTTTTTAACATTTAAAAAAAAATTTTAATTCAAACTATGGTAACTTTATTTTTTATTGAAATATAATGGATTGTACATATCTGTGGGGTACAGCACTGAATATCAATACATGTGTGTGATATGTGATGCTCAAATCAGGATAATCAATATAGCCAACATTACACAATGTAATCATCTTTTGTGGCCTTGTACCAATTTCTCACTACCCCACCCCCCACCCCCTCTGTTCCAACCTCTGGTGGCTTCAGTTCTGTTCTCTCCTTTTAAAAGTTCAATGAATTATTGTGATTGTTGTATCTTTCTTTCTTTCTTTGTTTATTTTTTTTAGCTCTCGCTTATGAGTGAGGACATGTGGTATTTCTCTTTCTTTGCCTGGCTTATTTCACTTAACATAATTCTCTCTAAGTTCATACATGTTGCTGCAAATGGCAGAATTTCATTCTTTTTTATGGCAGAGTTGTATTCCATTGTAAACATATTTCACATTTTCCTTACCTGGTTGTCCATCAATGAACCAAGTATCTTTAAACCTTACTGACATTCCAGAAACCTTATTGAAGGTCTGGTAGTGAGGAGACAACTACTTTTTGTGTTTAAAATTAGCCCCAAATTATCTCTCCTACCTTTCTATTGAAACTTGCCAACATCATGTGGTCTAGTTTAAGCAGGTGCTGTCCAATGTGAAGCAATCATTTGAAAAGATTCCACACTTTCTATAAGTCAAAGGGTTCTACCATGTTAAAATAGGCAACGATAAACCATACCACTTCTCCTCTTTTGCCCTTTATTTTTCATGAACCTTAGTCATACAGATATGACTAGAAAGGCCTTAATCGCAAACATGTTGTAGTCATAAAATATTAAAACTGAAAGTTATAAAATGCAATTAAGAAGTTTTTGTTTATGAAAGAGGTAAGAAGGAATAATTTTATAAACATAACTAGAACCTAATTTCACTTAGCCAAAGAGTCTTAACAGCTTCCAGAAAACTCCAGCCAAACAAAATTTGAATAAATTTGTCTCTTCTCAGAAAATATAAGACATTATAATCAAGAGCTGTAATCATTTGCAATCAAAATGTTAAAGTAACTCAGAACAACTAGTATCTCAGGGCTCAGTTCTTTTCTGATTGGCACCCAAATAGAAAAAAAAAAAAAAACTTCTGTTATTTTTTTCAAGTCATCATAACTAATATTTAAAAGAACATTTGGCAGTTTTGATTTGCAAATAGAAACGGTGTTTATCAAAATATATGTTCCACTTTCAGGTACCAATACATCATTTTCTCCCAGCAGGGATGTACCTTCCTGCTCATCTCCATAGGTGAATGGCCATGTGGTTTGTACAGCAAGATCTAAAGAACTGTGTTTGCTTTACCTTTTCACTGCAGATAGAAAAGACGTCCTTTTATTGTGGAGAATTAATTTGCAGATTAAATACAGCCTCAGGTGAAAGTCCATATCAATTATTATGGTATCAGATAAGCATTTCTGGGACACTGAAAATACCAGTAAAAGATGGAAAAGAAAAGATGGAATCAAGTACAGAGATCTTCAAGGAAAATATATTTATTTCACTATACGCATCTTTCTCAGGAATACAATGCTGTATGGCTCAGACTAATTATCAATCATATTAAATGTCAGAGATGTGATCTTGCATAAATGACATTCAAAATGAACCGGTCCAAAACCATCCTTAAAATCAGTGACATATGGTGTAATGCATAATGCATCTCAGGTTAGCAGTCTCTCAAATTGCATATGGCTATCGCTCATTTCACCAAATCAAATCTTACAAGCTCAGCTTCCAACTTATTCTGTTGGTCTGCAATATGAATGTGATTCCAATCACTCTGACAGAGTGGGGTTGGGATGAGGGTGGTGACTTACAAAAAGGGCCTTACAGTGTTACCTGTGTAGCTCTCTCACTCACAGAGAAATCTCAAAATTGACTGTAAGACACTATGAATGCCTTGTCATTCTGATTAATGGAAAGCTCAATAGAGATGCAGCAAAAGACAGGAGCAGCTTTCATGTTGAATTGTTAGATAATTACCATGAAACCTATGGATATCTGAAAAGTTGGCCATTGTGAAGACACGTTAGCTTGAGACTTGGCAAGGTATACCTGAATACGTGCATGGTGGGTATTACTACACATGTCATCATTGTAGACGCAGCATGTGCTGAAAATAGACTTTTTCTCCATGTCCTTTTTGAGGCTATGCCAGAGGGATATAAAGTGGGCAAGTGTTTGGAAGAAAGGCAACTCACAGTCGGATCTGGGTCAGACAGTATTGGCTGGAGATTGTGAACACTGCCCCCGGACTAATTTCACATTATGCAGACCCTGGGTGGAATTGCTGCTTCTAAGAAAACTCATTTTCACTTTAATTATCCAGGGAAAAGTAAGAAAATTCCAGACTTTAAAAATCTGAGGTCAAAAATGAAGACTGTTGTATGCTGATTTTTTTAATCCTTGGGTGTAATTTGAATGCCAGGAAAAAGGTAAGGATCAGATGGAGACATGATTTGGAAAGACCTATTGATGTTTAATGTTTCTAAAGCTATTAAAATGTGAATAACAGCTCCAGAATCTTCTTTGGAAATATGTCAAAATAGAACTGTTTCATATAAGCTAACACACCATATAACCAGAGTTTAAAAAAAAAAAAATTTATTAAGTGGCGCTATAGACAGGGTCTAAATCTGCAGGTGCAAAGAGGCAAATTTGTTTAGGAGAGAATCTACAGATCCAGAATGGGAACTGACTAGAAATGAGGGATGGAGGGTACAAGGAGAGCTTTTCCTGGAGAGGTGGGGAAGAAAAAGAATGTAAGTTTCTAGTTCAAGGGGATGAGGGTAAGAATTCTGTGATTCCCTCTGAGAAAGTGGAAATTGAACTTCTCGGTCCAACCAAAGACCAAATCCTTGACAATATCAGAAATGCAAATCCTGGGGGATGGTGTGCAAGGATGTTGTATGTTAGTGGTTCTCAAACTTTAATAAATATAAGAATCACCTGGGGAGCTAGTTTAGAATGTAGCAAGCAACCAGCCCAGTGATAACCACTGAGCCGCCACAGGAAATGCCCCAGGCTCCCAAGCCAGGGCAGTGAGGGGCCGAGGGCCTCAGCCATGCCCCCCCCCCCCCATGCCCCCCCCCCCCCGACATCTGCAATCAGCCGAGTGACAACCACAGAGCCACGGCAGGAAGCACCCCGGGCTCCCGAGCTGGGGTGTTGGGGGGCCAAGGGCCTCAGCCACTCCCCCTTGACATCTGCATCCAGCCCAGTGATAACCAAGCAGCTGCTGGAAGCCCCCTGGTCTCCCCTGCCATAACGAGGGGGGTGCCTCAGGTCTCAACCATGCTCCCCCTCCTACCTCCTCCTCCCACCATATTTCCTTCCACCTTTCCTTCCCCCACTACCCCCCAACTGCTCCACAACAATATCTTAGAATGTAAAAAAATAATAATAATATTAATAAATATATATTTTTTAAATGTAGCAAGACAGACCCCATTCTTAGAGATTCCCTTTCAGTAGGTCTGGGGTTGGTGCAGGAATCTGCAATTGAACAAGTATTTTGAATATTGTAAATCAAGTAGTCCTTGCATTTTGAGAAATACATTGTACTCTTCAGGAGCAAAAGAATCTGCAATTCATCTACCCCTTTACTGTGATTTTTTTAAAAATTCCCAACTTTCACAAAGTGTTTTATTATCCCCCTTAAAAGAAATAGCATTGAAATAGCAGCAGCAGCAATACCACCACCGTACCACCAATTCTTTTTTAGGGTCTACTATGTACCAAGCATTATAAACACTTTACGTAGATTATGATAATATTAACTATTATTTATGGAACATTTACTAATTGCCAGGCATTATGCTGAGCACTTTGCAAATATTATCTAATTTAACACAGGGATCCTAGGAAGAAGGTGTTATTCTCTGTTTTTTATAGCTAAGGAAATCAAGGCTCACAAAAGTTCAGTAACTTGTTTGGGGTTACATATTAGTAAGCAAAATACAGTCTGAATGCAAAGGACCTACTTTTTCCAATGCTTTATTTTAAAATGATCTAATGAGTGGGAAAAGAAAATTACCATGCGACAAATTCCTGGAATTGTGTACAACCTCTAATTCTGTAGATGGAGCTGTCATTTCCGCTTAATTCCCACAGATAACACTGACACATTAAAAGCAGCTAATCAGCCATCAATATTCTCCTCTCTTATTATCTACTGCGCAGTTGACTGACAAAGAAACAATGATTCCAGGGCTTGTTTCAATGTCCTAGGAAACAGAGAACTGTGTAAGTTGCACACCCATATGATTGTGCTGCAGAGCGATTAAGGTATTTACCTGGAGGCCTCTGACATACACCATACCTTTGGCACTTTCAGTCCAGAGTAAGGGAACGTGCCTTGTGCCCTAGAATCACTTACGTGATTGTACAGAGGCGCAGTCATGGCAATTAGGAAGAGCTCCGTCTGCCTGATTTCCGGGTTGGAGAGAGCTGTATTTGCCTCTCAGTTCTGCGTTTTAGGGCTGATCACTTGCCTTTTCTGAGCCTCAGTCTCTCACTCTTAAGGTATGAATAAAAATAAATACTTCGCAATATAAAAGGGAATTAAATAAAATAGAAAATGTGAAAGTTTCTAACACATAGTAGGTGTAAAAAAATGTTTAAATATGCTGTTTATACATGAAGTTTATGACACTAACTTTATGAAGCTTGAAAAATGGAAATTTCTCCAGTATCACCCTGTTTGTAGATGAACTCAAAAATATGCTCAGAACATTGGGCTTTGATGAGTAATTCATAAACATTGTCAAATTGTTCAGGGTGGTGATAGAGATAGATCAAAGAAGCAAGCATCATGAATATTTCATAAAGAAGTAAACTGCTTTTGGAAGAGCTGTTTCAACTGCCTAAAGTTTAAAAAGAAGTTTGCTCATAAATGTAATAGAACTTTTAGAACTAGAACATTTTCATAGTCCTAAAAATTTTTCTAGTTCTAACCTATTTTTCTAGTGCCTCCTTTTTCTTATACTGTGGTAAACACAGATCATACACTTAGCCATAGAAATGGATACATGTCCATTCCAAAGGTAATGTCTAGCCAAGCAGTCACTGATGTGTTCAACAGGTACTTATCTAATGATGGTGATGGACCAGCTAGGAACTAAAATTAAGCATTGAAGAGAGTCCCCATAGAAAAGAAACACACTTGCAAATAAACCAATACAATGTGATCAGTGCTGTGAGCATTTCAGCATGAGGCCCAGAGAAGGGAATAATCTGGGGATAACTTCCTTTTTTATTTTTAGAAGATCTTTTATTTATTTAATTTTTTGAAATTACATTTGTACCCTGTGTCCCCCCCAATTATCCCCCAACCTCCCTCCCCCTCCCCCTCTCCCCTCTCACGCTTTGTAGCCCTAGGAATGTTCCCTCCCTCTGTAAGACCACGCACTGCTGTGGTATTTCTTTCCTTCCTTCCTTTCACTCTTAGCTCCCACATATGAGTGAGCACATGCAGTATTTATCCCTCTGTGCTTTGCTTATTTCACTCAGCAAAGTTTCTCCAGGTTCATCCATGTTGTTGCAAATGGGAGTATTTCATTCTTCTTTATGGCAGAGTAATATTCCATGGTGTATATATACCACAGTTTCCTTATCCAGTCATCAATCGATGGACATTTAGGTTGGTTCCATACCTTGGCTATTGTGAACAGAGCTCTTTTAGTTATTTAATTTTTTGAAATTACATTTGTACCCTGTGCCCCCCCCAATTATCCCCCAACCTCCCTCCCCCTCCCCCTCTCCCCTCTCACGCTTTGTAGCCCTAGGAATGTTCCCTCCCTCTGTAAGACCACGCACTGCTGTGGTATTTCTTTCCTTCCTTCCTTTCACTCTTAGCTCCCACATATGAGTGAGCACATGCAGTATTTATCCCTCTGTGCTTTGCTTATTTCACTCAGCAAAGTTTCTCCAGGTTCATCCATGTTGTTGCAAATGGGAGTATTTCATTCTTCTTTATGGCAGAGTAATATTCCATGGTGTATATATACCACAGTTTCCTTATCCAGTCATCAATCGATGGACATTTAGGTTGGTTCCATACCTTGGCTATTGTGAACAGAGCTGCGATGAACATAGGAGTGCAGGTGCCTCTTTGACATGATGGTTTCCATTCCTCTGGGTATATACGCAGCAGAGGGATTACTGGATCATATGGAAGATCTATCTGTAGTTGTTTGAGAAACCTC
>NW_007728402.1:56937-67114 GCF_000696425.1 Galeopterus variegatus
CTTGGCTATTGTGAACAGAGCTGCGATGAACATAGGAGTGCAGGTACCTCTTTGACATGATGGTTTCCATTCCTCTGGGTATATACGCAGCAGAGGGATTACTGGATCATATGGAAGATCTATCTGTAGTTGTTTGAGAAACCTCCATACTGTTTTCCATAGCGGTTGTACTAACTTACAGTCCCACCAACAGTGCAGAAGTGTTCCCTTCTCTCCACAGCCTCACCAGCATTTGTTATTAACCATCTTTTTGATTATAGCCAGTCTAACTGGCGTGAAGTGGTATCTCAATGTGGTTTTAACTTCTAAGAGGTAACAACACTTAGTGGAAATCTTGACAAATGAGCAAGAGTTAGCCAGGAAAAGAAAAAGAGAGAAGTTCAGGCAAAGGGAATAGCTGTGCAAGGTTACCACAGCAAAATAGAGCATGGCATACTTGAAAACTACAAATAGTAAGAAATGGTTGGAAATGAGAGTGGAGGTGGGGCACATGGGACAGGTAAGCAGAAGAGAAGCTACAGGTACACATGGATCAGCTAAGAAGGGCCTTCTGTGCCAAAAGAATTTTTTTTTTTTTGACCAGTGAAGGGATGGCAACCCTTGGCACGGTGTTGTCCACACCACGCCCAGCCAGTAAGCACATCGGCCATCCCTATATAGGATCTGAACCTGTGGCCTCAGCGCTACCAGCGCCACACTCTCCCGAGTGAGCCACGGGGCTGACCCCCAAAAGAATTTTTAGACGTTCTAAAAATGGGAAAATGATAAAATATATCTAGGAGAATGATAGATAACATATTCAGAGGAAAAGGAAATAAAATCAATTTAGTTTATATTGTCAGTAACTTCCTGGGGTACTCTAGGCATTCAGGACAGGATTCTGGGTAGTGAGATTTCAAGGCAGTAACAGACACCCCACCTGCGGAGGTAGGTTATGGGTTTCCTTCAATTCAAACAGTTGGTTGGCATTGTAATGTGGGCAGCTCAACCCCAAGACATGCCCGGATCTTGGCATCCCAGAACGTATGGCAAGAAGAGGGGAGCACCACCCAACAGATAACGGCTCAATAGGATGAGATGGTAAGTGGGGACAACTGGTCTGGCTGCTGTGGATAATGGTGGCCAGGTGGCCCAATGCCCAATATTTAAGCTCTGCATAAGCACAGACATGGTTCAAACAACTGTTGGTGGCAAGAAGTTCCAGTGTGTGAGGCATGCTGATGAGGGATTCCAGAAGTGGTCCAACTTGGAAGTCAGAGAGATGTGGTCAGCATTTTGAGATCCGCCCTTATGCAGCATAACTACTTCCAGTAGCTGGAGAGGCACTTTGTGCTGCAACTATGCAGATGCTTTCAATTTCCTGAATTCGTCATGCTCTCTGACCTTTGGATCTTTATTCATGCTGTTTCTTCTGCCTGGAATCTCCTCCAACAATTTATCCTTCTCTTGCCAACAAGAACTTACCATGCCTTTACAACCAGCTATTTATATATCTTGTCTCCTCCCCTAAATCATATGCTCCATGAGGATGGGGCTTGTCTGTTTCATTTGCCACTTCATCCACAGTATATAATGCCCAACATATAGCAGTTTCACAATGAGTACTTGTTGAATGAATCACTGAACAAACTAAAGAGAAAGAAGCTAGGGTAAGATCAAGCCCATGACCTGGAGCTGTAGTGAACAACTAGGATTTAGCGCTCTGGTTCTAGAGGAACACTAGTATCTTCTTCTGGGTAACTGTGAAGCATTTGAATGGGTGGGGCCAACACCGAGGGCAGCAGAGAGTACTGTGATGATTCAGGGTACTTGAGGTCCCAGGGAAGGTTATACACAAAAGGAAATTTGAGTCACACTGGGATTAAGCTATAATAACTAGAACTCCTGAATGTGGAAGACACAGACATAATTCCCAGCCCCACAAGTGAAGCTGTCATTGGATGTCCTACCCCTGCAAAGCAAAGGTGGCCCATGATGTGGTCTGAAAATAGATCCTATCAGTAGATCCAGTCACAGGAAGTTAAGCAGAGAAAGGACATGAAGATTGAGAGGCAAAGAGAAACCACACAGAGAATTACGATTGTTACTTTTATCTAATTAGGCTGATATTTCATAACGCTAAAGAATGTGAGGGTAAAATTTAAAACATAATCAAATGGTTTGGAGACCTATAAAAAGGCATGATTTGTATGCAGTCCCCAACAGAGAACAGGATGACACTTTTGTCAACCTGGATTCACCACTTACCTCTGGTTAGTGAGCTTTCTGGTCCTCAATGCCCACATCTGCTAGATGGCATAATGTATGGGAAGTGGCTAGTGCAGGGCTTCACACACGGTAGACCCAATAAGTAGCACCTGTTGTAAATGCTGGCACCAGGACTCAAACTTCAGTGAAATGCCAGAGGGTCCAGTGTCTGAAGGAAGTGCCATGTCACTCGTTCTGTCTATTCTCCTCCCCCCACCACACATACCTTCTCACACACACACACAATCGCCAGAAGATTCTCTGAGGTTTTCTTCAAGTGAGGGAAAGACTGCTAACCATCTACCAAGGGGCACATGTCTATGAGCCTACGCGCTGCACACTAAATCAGTAACAGTTGGGCATCCATATGTGTAATCTAACTTGGAAATTAGGGATGATAAGACATCGAGGACCAGACACTGCTATCTCCCAATTTTTGTTGGGAACCTCTCAAAACAATTTTTTCTTTAACTATATTAGGGTCTTTAATCCTGGCTGCACATCAGAATCACTTGGAGTCCTTTTTAAAAAGTATAACACTGAGATTCACTCCCAAGCCAATTAAATTAGAAACTCCTGGGAATGGAGCTCAAACTTGGGGGTTATTTCTAAAAGTCATCAGGTGATTCTAATGAGCTAATTCAAGTGTAGTGGCCTGTGGCACCACAGCACTGGCATCACTTAATAGCTTGTTTAAAATGTAGGATCTCAGGCTCCACCCCAGACTGAATCAGAGTCAAAACTGACTTAGAATCTACATTTAAACGAAACTCAGGGTGATTCCAAATCACATCAAAGTTTGAGAAGCAACAGCTGATATCAGCGATTCTCAACTCTGGCCACACAATGTAATTATCTAGAAGACTTTTTTTTAAATGCAGATTCTTGGGCTATACCCACTGAGACTTTAATTTAATTGGTTTAAGGAGGACCCAGCATCAGCGTTTTGAAAAATCACTGCTGGGTCTATTGACTTACTTTGAAAGCAGCCAGCATTGAGAACCATGATACTATGTAGGCAAAGCCTCATTGATAAGTTGAATTCTCCGCAAGGAATGCCTTCACAAAGGGGACTGTGAAAGATGAGGTTTAACAACATTCTGTTTCCTTTCTCCATGATTACTTCAAATTGGTACAAATAACACATTCAGTCTAACACGGGCTATTCTAGCAACATGTTTAAGAAATGTCTAGTTCATATGTCTCTTTTATAAACATCTATGTAAATTTGTATTTTCTATTTTCTCCTTTTCTAACTTTTATAATTACTAGCTCTCTTTGCATAATGACAATACCAAGCTGGAATATGCTACTCTTAGGAACATGACTCATATTCGAGTTTTACTCAGTGTAAATCATTTTAAATATTTATATTAAAACAAACATGGAAATATTATAGGATAGAATATACATTTCTTGTGAGTTCTACAGATAAAACACAAGATTTCAAAGAAATTTTGCTCTTTTAGCAGGCACTTCAGGCTATGTCCCAGACCTCTAGTGGAATGGATTTATTCTCCATCTGCCCTTGGGACTAGTTTAGGGGGAAAGTTTGAAGAGCACTGAACCAATGGAATTATTTGAAATGTGACACTCTTAGTTGATTTGGTTGCAAATCCTCAGCAGTTGGAGCATCTTGGCTTATCTCAAATGCTAGGAATACTGTAACATTTGTCACTTCAATCCCAGCCAAGGGTCAAATGCTGTATCACACATGGAAGCTAAAATAAATTCTAAAGGTTGTTTTTGTGGTTGACTTAACTTTATTCACATGATAGCTATAGGGGCTGACAAAGATTTCCTCTAACATTTCTTCTGACAGGTTGAATTAGGGTTTGGTTGCAGACAGCGTGGGTTGAAAGGGATATGTGATGAGACAGATCAGGGGCTCGTTACATCCTACATCATCATGAATCCAGTTTAATTTTAACCTTGTGGCTTGTCTAACACATTTGCAGCAAGAGTTGGAGAATAAATCTAATGCTCACTGGCAAGCACTTGACAGCCCTTGAGAGCAGCATCTTTAAAAAACACAAGATCAATCCTAGTGCTGGGACAAGTCAGACATTGTGAGTGCAGGTCAGAGGTGCCTTGGGGTGCCAAGAATGGCATCCCACAACAATGACAGCAGCGCAATCTCAGGGCATACAGCAGGCAGCTCTGGAGTGTCTCGGTCAATCCCAGGAGTGTGGCATGGCCTCTCAGGACTGATAGGACCTCACAAGGAGCCATATAAGGATAACCGTAATCAGGACAACGGTGAAGTTGAGACACAGCTCCCGGGTGGATCGCTCCATTCTCAGAGTGGCTTGGTGAGAATGTCAGGCAGACTTCTGAGGACACACTGAAGACTTCTGCTTGTCCTCACCTCCTAACAGAAAGGAAGAAAGAAAACACGGGATTAGTGAGTGTTCCTATGAAACAACTCTTGTTCTTTCCTCAAAGGAAATAGAAGTGTTGTGGAAAAGAAAAGTATTGTGGGCTGAACTGTGTCCTCCCAAGAATTCGTATGTTAAAGACCTAGCCCCCAGTACCTCAGAATGTGACTGTATTTGGAGATAGGGTCTTTCAAGAAGTAATAAAGTTAAAAACGAGGTCATTATGTTGGGCCCTAATCCAATATGACTAATGGCCTTATAAGAAGAGATTAGGACACAGATTTGTACAGAGGGAAGACCATGTGAAAACACAGGGAGAAGATGGTCACTTGCAAGCCAAGCGAAGATGTCTCCAAAAAAACCAACCCTGCAGACACCTTGATCTCAGACTCTAGCCTCCAGAATGTCTTTGGGCTACTTCAACTCTTCCCTGCCAGCCAATCCTGAAGATTTTGGACTTGCCAGCTTTCACAATCACATGAGCCAATTCCTTAAAATTATATACACACACACTCTGTTGGTTATGTTTCTCTGAAGACCCCTGACTGATACAGAGAGCCTGGCTTCTCTGCCTGAAGTCATAAAGACCAACATTTTTGTCCTGATTTTTTCCTGTGATGATTGTGTTGATGCTCTTCATAAAATACAAAATATTACATTTTTGTCTCTTCAATTTCTGTGTTTTTGTGTGTGTGTGTGTGTGTTTGCTTTGCTAACTTAGAGTATCAGCAAGCAGGGTCACCAAAATAGAAAATGTTACAGTTTAGTATTGTTCTTGCTTTGAATTACATATACAAGGGTCACACCATAATCTTTCAGGTTACAGGCTGCTGTAGGTCTTCTTCCAACCCTGGAGAAAGCATGAAATTGTTTCAACAACTGCATGGCCTCTTACAAGCCCTGCATTGGGCACAGAGCCTACCGGGGTCAATCAAAAGTCCCTCACACAACGGGCACTCAGTCCAAAGAGCAAGTGTTAACCTTATGGGTACTTCTGTTTCAACAAGGGCTTGTGCCAGCTATTTTTAGTCAGGTCCAGGATGTGCCTAGATTGTAAACACTTCAAAGAGCAGGGATGGTATCTTCACAGTGTGTACAGATTATACATGCAGAAAATCATACTATAAAAACATATGTAACTCAGTCAATCAAATCATTACCTTCAGTGACCAGTGACATAGTATAATTGGCACTTTGCTTATGCAATCTAAATGAAATTAAAGATTTCTGCATTTTATATATTTTAGATAATTTTAGATAACTATATATCTATATTTTAGATATTTAGGAGAAAATCTACTATGAGTGAAAACGTTTGGCAGAAAGGGTGTTTTGTTTGTTTGCAAAGGGTGGGAGTTCAAGGGACTGAACGGGTTGTTAGCAAGCTTCTGGCCTGAATGGTATATTTAACCATCTAACCTGACTGAATTATTAATTGTAATTACTGTATTTATTGTTCTATCAGTGGACCAAATTATTAGTTGTATAAGTTTCAGCTGAATAATCATTTTTCATATTATTGTTAGACCTTAGTTTAAATATGGCCCATGATGACAGATTTATGTTTCATTTCCTTTTTAATACTTATCCATCTTTTGGCCATCAGCATGAAAGAAATAGTAAATTGCCAATGAAAATCTTTACAAAGATTTATTTGGAGGAGAAAGTTAACAGAAGAAAATAAATAGATAAAGGAAGAAGAAGGAATATGTCTGAATGCACATAAGAGCAACGGGTAACAGGACAGTCATGAGTCCAGTCAAGCAGCCTGGGGGCAAAGGAATGAGAGTCAAAGACAGGCTCTTCCTCATGAACTTAACAATGAAATCAAAAACTGGTCCAAATGCCCACTTATTTGGGTAAGTTCTCAAGAAATGCAGAGATATACAGAAAATATAAAACCCAGTTTATAACAATCAAAACGCCCTAATTTAGGGAGAGCGAAATAACTGTTTCACCAACTCTGCTTATTAGATTAAGCTCTTAAATAAATGAAATCATGGATAGGTGTCCAACTAGAACATACTCAGAAAACAAGGACAATGCTATGGAAAGCCGTTCCACAGCTCTGTTCATGTTACCTTCACAACAACTCGGGCAAATTATTGCGATTTTTATCATTCCCAAGATTACAGCTGAGAAACTGACTTTTAGAGAGAGGTTGTTTGTATAATGGCACATAGCAAGTTAGAGGTAGAACTAGGACTGGCAGAATAGAACTAGTTACTAGAATTGTGGCCACTCCACAGGAGTGATCGCTTATTACTACAACTATTTAGCCTGGCTAAACAAAGTTAATGTAAATGTTCAAACACTTTGGAAAAAAATTTGACATTTTTTTGTTAAGGTTGAAAATGCTCATTCCCTAATAGCAATTTCACTTCTACCCTAGGTACTCACGCACATATGCACCAGGAAACATATACAAGGATGTTCACAGCAACTTTTTTTTTTTTTAAAGATGACCGGTAAAGGGATCTCAACCCTTGGCTTGGTGTTGTCAGCACCACGCTCTCCAAAGTGAGCAACCGGCCATCCCTATATAGGGATCCGAACCCGTAGCCTTGGTGTTATCAGCACCTCACTCTAACGAGTGAGCCACGGGCCGGGCCTCACAGCAACATTTTTACAATAACCCCAAACTGGAAACAACTCAGATGTTCATCAACAGTAGAACAGATGATACATTGTGATTTATTCTTCTATTTGAGTACTATAGAGCAAAGAAAATATATAAACTCTAGCTACTCACAACAAGATGGGTGGATCTCACAAACATAATTGTTGGGTGAAAGAAGAATTTACAAAAGAAACACAGACTATGACTCCATTTATGCAAAGTCAGAAACAGGGAACTTAATCATATTGTTTAAGAATGCAGACACAAACGGTAAAACTATAAAGAAAGGTAAGGACAAGATGGGGCAGAAAGACAGAAGGGGGAAAGGATCAGGAATGGACTTCTGAAGTGCTGGCAATGAGCCATTTCTTGACCTGGGTGATAGTTATACTGGCATTGCCTTATAATTATTGTTTAAACTGTATATATTTATGCACACATATTTGTTAGTCATCTCTGAATGAACAGGCTACCCATCGCACTTCTTCCTTTCCTATGCTTTACCTCTTACTATTTCTTGCACTTTAATGGTGACCTTAAATATCTGTTGTTTTATGTGTTTTTAAATGAATAAAACATAAAGAGCTAAGGTGGGATTTTCTAATGAATCCAATTCAACCAACACATATACCAACTGTAAGGTGTGGACTTGACTTTGACACACATTTATATCCTTTAAGAAGAATGAACCAAAGTTAGGCAGAAATTCAGATCAGCAAAATTCTTTTTTTCTGCTGTTAACCCATAAAGATGGTTTTGGCTTCATTGTAAACCTTCTCTGGAGTCAAGTTCACGCCATATGATCCAAAGTGATTGCCATATGGATGAGCTAAAAATCAAAAAGGCTCTGAATAAATTGTACAGGAAGTTTGACACTGCTTTCTTTGAATGGAGACTTTGAGAAGACAGAAGACAGACTTTCTTCTATGATATGAAAAAAATGGTTTTAAATAGGAAGGGAGAAAATTGCCATGCAGAGGGAAAAAAAGGAAATCAGGAATCAATTCACTTTACATCTTAAGAAATACTGTATACAATGGGCATTGACTATTTCATTAAGAAATGTAAATATCTCTCTGCCTTTCTCTTTTGCAACTTGTCCCCCCCACCCCCACCCCACCCCCCACACACAATATGCTAGGCATAAAAATCCTGCTGTTACCTGAAGAGGGTCAAGGACACACCCTGGCTGCGGTAGGCTTCTCTTCGCTGTCTCCAACTTGAGCTCAAACTCCTGCTCCCCTCCCAGGCTGTCTGCACTCCTGGACTCTGGGCAAGCCCTAAAGTAGTCCAGGGGAGGTGGCAATCACTCTGATGTCACTGATGAAACATCTCGAAGGAACAACCTCCTAAGGTTCGAGGCTATTTGTGCTCAAGGGAACATAGAAATGTGTTGACTAAGATTGTTCCTTTGGCCGCTGATTTGTATTAACACCACAGGGACTTAAAAACCTGTTTCTAGTTGACTTTTAGTGCAATTGATGTGGATTTTAAATTTATCTTTTACATCTTTACAAGAATCTTTAGCATGTCTTTAAAACATCATAAACCAAGAGCGATAGACTAATTTTAACAAATCTATGCTGCATGTGGCTGCTCTCCCAGCTCAGCATGTGAAGGTGTAAAAATGTGACTTATTTTACCACCTATTTCTTTAGCTATTTAAAATGTGAAGAGTTCTCTGCCTTGCACCCACACATGCACACACCACACAGTCCATACCACACAAACGCACACACACACTCCAGAATTTAATAGGCATCTTCAGCTCCTTCAAAACTGACTTTAGTCCAAGCAGTGAAAGCTATCCCCTCAGTCACCTGCTCCACATAACTTTCCAGCTAAGCTGTGTATTGCAAGTTTACACTTTAATCTACAGTTTCATCTGAAACAGCTGAGGAAGCCACAGTTTGTACAAGGGTACTTCAAAAAGTTCATGGAAAAATAGAACTAAAAGATAATACAAATCTTTCCACGAAGATTTGAAGTATCCTCTTATAAAACAGCTGAGGAAGCCACAGTTTGTACAAGGGTACTTCAAAAAGTTCGTGGAAAAATAGAACTAAAAGATAATACAAATCTTTCCACGAAGATTTGAAGTATCCTCTTATATCTCAGTAAAACAGCAGTAAACTCCAACAGCAAAACTCAGTCATTTGGATAAATTGGAGGTGGAAAGAGAAAAGGGCAAAATTAGTGAAAAATGTGAGTTATGGAATATATCTGAAAGAAGTAAAGTTATCTAACTTTCAGATATAAACACTGACTAAAATTAAACTAAGATGAATTTGTAATCAACAATCAGATGTTTGGAGGAAAATGGAGCCTCAGAAGTGTTTCACGGGCCTTGAAAGCAGATCAGCTAAGCACTTTGTGTTTGCTCAGCAAATCTTTTTTTTTTTTTTTTTTTAAGATAATAGAGTAAATCTCCCCTGTGAATTCCCAGTTAGGGTTCATAAAAATAATGCATTCCCGGGAGGCATAAACAAGCAAAATTCTCTATATAGTTGTGTTCACAGTCAAACCTGTCCCACCATTCCTCATACCCCAGAGACATTACTATAAGAAAGACTTACTTTCTATTCCATTTCATTTCAACATAAACCCAACAATATATCTTAATACAACATTCTGTCAGCACTTGCTTTGTAAAAAGATAGCTTGCTGAAGTGACAGATAGTGTCTAATAATTATAGTACAATCGAACATTGGCAGTTATCTGTTGCCATCTGGCAAAACTCCTTGAATTTTAGTCAGATTTCTGTCTTTTGCCTCCAAGCCCCTGCCAGATTGTTTCAAATGCCAGGAATGTTTTCCTAGTCCCTTTTTTAACCACTCAAAATTATTTTTTATCCAATTAAAAAGTTATACATTTATCATAGAAAATTTGAAAATATATAAAAGTACAAAGAAATTTTAAATTACCTTTAAT
>NW_007728402.1:67588-79480 GCF_000696425.1 Galeopterus variegatus
AGAATCAAATTACTCATACTATACCATGTGTTAGTAGTGGTTTTATGGGCAAGCATTTATTATGTACATGTCGGAACATGAATTACCTCTGCAATTTTTAAAATGTTAAGTACAATGGGGAAATGTTATCCTATCACCAAAACAGCTGGCCACTACTGTCAATTTGGTTGAATTGGTCAATTCCAATGTAACTTACAGGGAAAATCCTACTGCTTATTTGACTGAACTGATGAGTCAGTTCAGTTTGTCTCTCTGGTTGTCTCATTTAAAAATGTCAAAGGACAAAATTACAACAAATTTAGTTAAAGTTCTCAATTGTCTTTATCATGATTCTAGAATCATTCCATACAATAGAATAAGTGTTCCAATGAGCTGAGCAGAGGAGGTTGGTTTTATAGGCAGAAAAGGCTTAAGAAAGCAGAAACGAAGAACAAAAAGAGGATTGGTCATTTCAAAATTACTTTCCTTGTAAGGTGGGGAGAGGGAGATGGAATAATAGAAAAATAACAATATTTGAGATCAGTTTACTTCAGTCTATCCTTTTTGCATAAGAATTAAAGCAGAGGGAACTTCATTATAATGCCTGTTGAAGATTTAAAGTGGCCTGTTTGGGAAATTGGCTATTTTCTCTCTCTCCTGATTTTTCAGAAGGTCAGACCACAACTTGGTTTAGATTTCGTGGCATGGAACTTAGCGGAGATGACACCGTTTTGATTTTTAGTCTGGTTTTGGGGGGCCAAGTACAGGAGCTTAGTCCTCCTATAATTTTATTTAACAAGCATATTTAATGCTGTACCAGGGACTACTGTGCCCAGTATGTTGTCAAATCCCCATACTTCAGAAGCTTCTGCATATTAGTGATTTCTTCTGTGATTTCACAAGAGAGTGTGATTGAACTCAGAACTTAGCTTGTCACTCACTAGTTTGGTCTAACCCTCTCCAGAAAAATATGCAAGTTACCCAGAATTACCTGACAACTATTCAGAGGCCTAAGGGAGAGTTTAACCCTGAGGATCTGCAGGTTCATTGAAAAAAAAAAATCAACATTATTTTCTCCCATGTAAGAAGCTGATAATGGCGAGATTTTATTTATTTATTTATTTATTTTTCCCTTTTTGTCTTTTTTCGTGACCAGCAATGGATCGCAACCCTCAGTGTCGCGCCCGTACCAGAATGGCGAGATTTAAAAGTCAGTACCAACACAAATTTGTTCCTTACAATTAACCTTATTTAATGCTGTTGATACTTTTCATGCCTAATTCCCATGACTTAGCAGCATTCATTCCATATCAACTTTCTTCCAAGGTGCTGTTCTGCCCATCAGTATGAGAACATACTAAATAATCCTTGATGTTATTTCTAAGCCTATCATTCTAGAAAAATGTCAAAAATAAATAAATAAATAACCAACATTCACATTGACATTGGCACTGAAGTTCTAATTGATATTTTCTTCCCCACGACCATCACCATATACATCTTCAGGTGTAAAATATTACACCCTTTGAGAATTAATGCTGAGCTCTCATGCCTGATTATTTGCTAAACTGGTTTGTTTAAATTATTCCCCACTTCCATCTACCTTTTTACTTTGAGAACTGAAAAGTGAAGACATACGTCAGTACCTAAATTCTACACATTTTTGAGACGATGTGAGGATTCACCAAGGCCTTGATGAAAGGCGATAAGCTCTTCACACACCGCACTAATGAGCATGATCATCATGGTGCCTTTCTCACCTTCACGTCTTCACATCCAGCGGGGCCTAGAGCTGCTAAGAAAGCAAGCAGCAGCTTTCTACTAATTCTTTCTCACTATCCCAAATTCATGAGTCCAAGCCCAGAGAAAAAGGAGATTCTGCCTCTCAGAGTTCTCTCCATGTCACTGTTGCCACAATCACCATGTAAGCTGAGTTAAACCATGCTAGTTTTTTTTCTCCTTCATTCATAATCATTAAAAATAAATAAATAAATCACAAGGAACACCTTTCTGTTGGACAAGTACAAAATTTCTATGTTCATTCATGGCTAAAGGAGAATGGGCTGAGGGCCACTTAGTGTAAAAATCCTCTGAAAATAAACATATGTATAAGAGGTGGCTGTAAATGGAATTGAAGCAAGCGTGACCTCTCTGACTCTCTCTCTTGCCATTCTTGTGCCCCTTGGACACTGCCCAGTAACTGTCCCTACAGAGCAGGGGGAGTGAACTGGGAAGGCCAAAGTCATGACCTTTGCCGTTACTCATGAGGTTGTTCAATTGGTATCAAGTGAACACTTTTACATCCAAACATTGTTCTAGGCACATAGGAAGTCATAATGAAACAGAACAGGGCCACTTCCCCACATGATAAAAGTTAGGAAAAGTGCACAATTAGGATACAAAACAGAGTGAGAGAAGTAGAATCACAAGGACATCAAGAAATACTATAAGAGTCCCAGGGTGGGAGAGATCTCTTTCTCCTGAGATGGTGACAGATCAGAGGAGCTACCTACGAAAAGTAGACAAAAGTGTTGAAGATGAAGTAGACATGCACAACCAACCAGAAGACTTGAGCTGAGCCTCAAGAATGACAAAAAGGGGGCTGGCCCGGTGGCGCACTGGATAGGTGCGCCGCTTGGGAAGCGCGGCGGCGCTCCCACCCGAGGGTTCGGATCCCACATGCAGACCGGTTCCTGCTCACTGGCTGAGCGAGGCGCAGGAGCAGCGCCGAGGGTTGCGGTCCTGTTGCCAGTCCCCGGTCCAGTACAGGGGCAACACTGAGGGTTGCGATCCATTGCCGGACACGGAAAAAGACAAAAGACAAAAAAAAAAAAAAAAAAAGAATGACAAAAAGACTACTTAGGGATAAAATAATAATAATGATATTAATAATAAGAACCACAACAGTATCAACCAGCGCTTACTAAACATGTATCACCTTATTTAATCCCTATAACAGCCCAGTGAGGTGGATACAATATTTTCATTTCACAGAGAAGAACATTCAGACTCAGAGAGTCTGTGTCTTCACAAAGTTCAAAGAGTTAGTAAGTGATGGAACTAAGATTTAAAGGCATGCCTTTGGAAGTTGCAGGATACAAAATTAACATATGAAAATCAGTAACATTTTTATACACTAACTGTGAAATATCTATTAGAAAAAGAAATCAAGAAAGCAAGCCCATTTATAATAGCTACCAAAAGAAATAAAATACTTCAGAATAAATTTAGCCACGGAGATAATAGATCTCTACAATAACAACTACAAATCACTGCTGAAAGAAATTAAAGGGAATAGAAAATGGTGGAAGGATATCCCATGTTCATGGACTGGAAGAATTAACATTGTGAAAATGTCCATACTACCCAGAGCAATCTACAGATTCAATGCAATCCCCATCAAAATACCAATAACATTCTTCACAGAAATAGAAAAAAAATAACCCTAACATTCATATGGAACAACAGAAGACCCTGAATAGCCAAAGCAATCCTGAGCAAAAAAAATAATAAAGCCAGAGGCATTACACTACCTGACTTCAAATTATACTACAAAGCTGTAGTAACCAAAACAGCATGGTACTGGCATAAAAACAGAAACACAGACCAGTAAAACAGAATAGAGAACCCAGAAATCAATCTGAGTACTTACAGCCAACTGATCTTCAACGAAGGTATCAAGAACATACATTGGGAAAAGGACAGCCTCTTTAATAAACAGTGCTGGGAAAACTGGATATCCATATGTAGAACAATTTAGACCCGTACCTCTTGCATATACCAAAATCAACTCAAAATGTTTAAGACTTAAATATAAGACCTCAAACTTTAAAACTTCTAGAAGGAAACACAGGGGAAACACTTCAAGACGCAGGACTGAGCAAAAACTTTATGAGTAAGACCTTAAAAGCAGAGGCAACAAAAGAAAGGAAAAAAATGGGATTATATCAAACTAAGAAGCTCTGCACAGCAAAGGGATCAATCAACAGAGTGAAAGGACAAACTACAGACTGGGGGAAAATATTTACAAATTTTGCATCTGGCAAGGGATTAATATCCAGAATATACAAGGAACTCAAACAACTTAACAGTAAAAAAACAAATAATCTGATCATGATGGTGGAGGCCAGCTGCTGGGGTCCGCCTCCATTATGTCACAGTCAGAACTGAGAGGTGCATTCTCACAGCTTCCATCCTTACATACATGATGGTGGAGGCCAGCTGCTGGGGTGCGCCTCCATTATGTCACAGTCAGAACTGAGAGGTGCATTCTCACAGCTTCCATCCTTACATACTACGCATTCTACTACTGAGGCACCTGCCCAGCTGTGGCCATTAGGCACCCATACTTGCCACGCTGCACCCAGTTCTGCTATCATACTTACCCAGCTGCACCCCCACCCTACCAGACACTGCTGTAACCCCCCCCACACACACACACACACCAGACACTGCTGTAAAGGAATTTTCCACCCTGTCTCTCCCCTGCTGTAATTTTCTACCCTGAGTAAAAACCAGAAATACAACAATATAAAAGTGACAGCCCCGCTGCATTTGGGGCTAAGCCTTTGTGATGGTAGTCCACTGAGCTGGTGCCAGCACATCAATAAACTCTGCTTCCTGCCACAAGCCTCGTTGTTTCCTGCTTCTCCCTGCAAGTTTGCAGTAACACACTGAAACACCATGGGTAAAAACTCCACTCCGTAACTCTTTATTCGAACCTCAACAGTGAGTGACACTGAAAAGGAGAGAGAAGTTCTCCCTGCACGGGTCATCTTACAGACCTCAGCATACCCATGGAAGCAGCCATGTAATGTCCTTCAGCTGAAGCATCCCAGAGCCTGACAGGAGCAGCAATACAGACCAATACTTACTTGCAGTTTATATTAAGCTCTGCAGGCCTCAGTAGCAGACAACAGCAGAGAAGAGCTGGAGCAAAAGAGCAAGAAAATGTCAGGCAGTACGTGATAGCTGACAGTACTTGTTCCTGAGCACATGTGGGCCACCCCCTGAAGTTGCTGAAAATAATCAGGAGGAACATTCTAGGGGTATGCAGTCTTGCATAATAGGTAGGAGCAAGAGCCAAAAAAAATTTGTGTTACTCCTATTTATAATAACCCATTTTAAGTCCTGGATTGGTGAGGTGACACCTGTTAACATCATTTGACTTGGAACCAATTAAATTCCTCTTCTCAAGTATATTCTGCTCTATAATAAGATTCTGCAAACCAATGGCCTTCTCTCACCACATTGAACATAGCTACTGAAGGGAAGGGGAAAGAAGCAGCCAAAAATATGTTTACTACTAGGCTAGTACCATCTGCCCTCAAAACACTCCCAGATTTCAGATTGGCTCTGTTATTTTTCTGAGGGGAAATAAAAATTCAGCAGTCTTTTGATGTGCTGTTACTGAACTGTTCAGGGAGACTCTAGCCAGACATACCCACTTGAAACATTCTGTTCCTTAGTGAATTTGATCAAGGGTGTTTTCACTGAATCTCTTTGGAGAATCTGTCAGTCTGAATAACACAATTGCTGTAACAGCTAGAATAATAATGATCAGACAAAATTGCTTGCTGTTCTCTACTAACAAGTTCATTTGGCTTTAGCCTCTGGCTATTAAAAGAGAGAGCACAGAGTCATGAAGAATCATGAAAATCCATCTCTGTTCTCTGTAAAGGTAAAGAGAAAACGAAAGTGCCTGGTCACAGCAACGTGGAAGATTAGCCGGATGAAAGCTACAGGCTAGGTTTCCTTCTGGATTAGGGATGTGCAAACTCAGAGGGCAATTGGGCACTTGTTCGACAGGCAGGGGAGTAACCTAACCTTTTGCACTTTTACAGTAAGAGTGAATGTGGAGTTGCCCAGGGCTAGTATTCCGGGAATTTGGGCAGCTTATCCGGAAGAAGTGGCTCAGGCCTACTCTACGTAGCTTGCGTTTCATTGGTTCTTGCCCCCATTGCCAGTGTAGAACAAAAAACCCCACACACACATCCCTCAGGCCACCAATTACATCTGTGTCTTCAACAGGATACACCTTTTGTGCTAACAAAAGACCCATCAGCTAACATTTTCTTCCTCCTCTCCTATTCTATTTTTCTTTTGCTAAATATTATAGCCCTTATCGGGCATTTACCGTCATCCTTGCAGTCCCGCCACTCCCACTGGATACCAACACACGCACCAGACATCCCTGCCAATTTCTCCACACACAGTCACATCAGCCAAGCACCACCACCACTTGCCTTGGGTATTGGCCATGCCGACAAGGTTCTCTTCCTCTGCGGCCATCTACACTGGGTCCCACAGCTTGTGGCCATTGCAGGTAACAAAGTACACTTACTTGGAGCAAAATGGGGGGTGAGGGTGGGGAAGTATGCTTCTTTCTGTGTCTTACACCCTGTTGAAGAGTCCTGTATTAGTAAGGGATCTCCAGAGAAACAGAACTAATAGGATACATATAGCTACATAAGAGGAGATTTGTTATGGGAATTGGCTCACATGATTATGGAGGCCAAGAAGTCCCACAGTATGCCATCTGCAAGCTGAAGAACCAGGAAAGCCAGTGGTGTAATTCACTTCTAGTCCAAAGGCCTGAGAATACCTGAGAACCAGAAGTTCCAATATGCAAGGGCAGGAGATGGATGTGCCAGCTCAAGAAGAGAGAATTCAAAGTTCACCCTTCCTCCACCTTTTTGTTCTATGGGCCCTCAGTGGATTGGATGATGCCTGCCCACACAGGAGAGGGTGATCTTCTTACTCAGCCCACTGATTCAAATGCTAATCTCTTCCAAGACACACCCACAAATCATGTTTTACCAGCTATCCGGGTATGCCTTAAGCCAGTCAAGTTGACATAAAATTAACCTTCACAAGTGCAGTCGTGAACCTCATAATGACATACGTGGCCAATGAAGAACCACATGTACAACAGTGGTTAGAGGAAGAGGCTAGGTGTGTAGTAGGCTATATCATCTCGGTTTGTGTAAGTACACACACATGACAAAATCATCTAATGCCACATTTCTCAGAATGTATCCCCGTAGTTAAGTAATGAATGACTTTGCTAAGGCATACTACCTTGCTCTCATGCCAGTCTCTGCTCAGACACAACTTCATAGGGAAGTTCAGCCAGGGAATACATAGAAATAATAAGCATCAGTTTCCTTCTCTTCGCATGAATTGTGTCTCAGGAGGTGCCTGAATTCCCAGAGCAAACCACCTTCTATCAGGCCTGCTCCATTGCATATGGACATGCGCTGACAAATCTTGGACACACAGACTCAAGTTGAGGCCCAACAACGTCTGTGTCCTTGCACAGATAAGTGCAGCATATTGTGGTTTCTAGCAATTAACTTTCAATAGGGATCCAAGTAGAAACTGGCTTCTCTGCACTCCATGTAGAATGCATCTCCTTCCTTATTTGAGTGGTTTCTCTAGCTCCCAGATTAAGTTCTAAATCTTCCGAGGTGAGATCCTATGATGAACTAGATTCTAAACTCACTGCGCTCCTCTGCAGCAATTCCAAACTTGCAGTTCCTCTGACTTTGTCTCTGTGTTTGCATATGGCATTGCCTTTGGTTAGAATGTCCTCCTTCCTTCCTCCACCAGTTCCCACCGTTATTTGCTGATTAACAACAGTACTTAATTCAAGTGTCACATTCCCTGGTACTTAAGAGTAGGACAGATGGAACTCTGTGATCTATGCAGCCCTATTTAGTATAGATTTCAACATATAGTCATCACTGACCTTTTTGTCCACTTTCCCTCCTGTATTAGTCTTGTTGCTTCTAACAAAATACATGGAACTGGCTAATTTATAAAGAAAACAAAATTTATTGCTTACAGTTTTTGGAGGCTAGGAAGTCCACAGTGCAGGGAACACATCTAGTGAGTGTCTTGGTGGTGGCAGCAGTGACCCAGGGGTCTCACGTGGCAAAAGGTGGCAGAGCAGAGAGAGACAGTGAGTAACCTCCTCATTCTCTCCCTTTTTAAAGCCCTCAGAACCATGCCCCTGACCACCATTATTAATCCATTCAGTACTGCAGGGTCCTACGATCTAGTCACCTCTTCAATGCTCCACCTTTCAATTACCGTAATAGGATTTCCCACCCCCAACAGTCACAGTGGGGATTAAGCCTCAGTGATGTTGAGGGAACATCCAATCTACAGTACCTCCTTAAGAAAAGGAAATATATCTCTCACCTCTGGAGACTCAGTGTCTAGTCATGTAGTACACAGTCTGTAGTGGGCACTTCACAAAAAAGTTTGAATAAATATATGAATGAATGTAATAGCTTTGACTCTGGAGAGTCAAATGAATGTTTTAAAAATAAAACGTTCTACACTTTCTTCAGTCTATGTTCAGAAAAGATGGTGGTGTTTACAAGAGCTGTAGTAATTTGAACTACTCAGGATTTCTTGGTCTAAGAATAGTATATTCTAGGCTTCCTACCACTAAGCTGGTCTGACAGCTGTTTATTAGGTTGGCATATAACATGCTTTAAAGGGATGGTTCTCTCTGCTGTTGAAATTAAGCAGCAAACAATGTAATTGTTGTGGTTTTTTGGGGGGGAAATTTAAAAATTTTAAAAAGCAAAAAATAATTAAAATGTTTCTACTATACAAAAATTAAGAATTCTCAAAATATTTGTCATATAGCTTCATGCAAGGTATATTAAAATCTATCAAAATAACTAATGGTTTACATGTTTTCCCTCATAATTCTGAATGTTTTTATTTATATATTTGAGCCTTGTCATATTTTTACATTTCTGGTGAGATTTTTACCTATTCGAGGATACTTTTTTTCTGGTTGTTCAATATTTTTTACTATATTTTATATTATCTGGTTTAAATAATGCTGTACTAGCTGTCTTTTGATTAGTATTCACCTGATAACTTTAAATCCCTTTATTTTCAACATTTCTATATAATTTTATTTCATATGTATCTCTCTAAGCTGAACATATCTAAATTTTTAAAATTCAGTCTGTGTTTATATTCAAATGGGTAGTTTCAACCCATATATATTCATTTGATTTGATTATTCTGAAATATTTCTAACATCTTATTTTGTGTTTTCTATTTGCCACTTTTGTTTTTTCCCTTTACTGCCTGGTGTCATTAAGTTGTTTTTGTTGTTGTTGTTGTTGTTGTTGTTGTTGTTTGTTTATTTGTTCATTCATTTGTTTTTCTCTTTATGATTTGGAAGCTGTATATTCCATTTTTGTTCTTTGAAAGATTATTATTATTTACACAAACAGTTATTCATCAAGTTATCTTCCAGATTTATTGTCACACTCAGGATTCTTGCATCCCACTTCTTCCTTCTAGGTTCACTTTTCTTCTTACTAAAGTTCATCTTTCAATAGCTCTCTCAATAAGAGTCTGTAGGTAGTAAGCCTTTTTAGTCCTCATAGACCTGAAATGTGCTTTCTTTAGACTTCCCTCTTCAATGATACTTTTTCTATCAAATTTTATTCACATTTATTTCCTCTCAGTACTTTAAAGCAATAACTCTAACTCCATTGTTTTCTGGCTCCTAGTGCTATGGCTGAGGAGTCTGCTATTGATCTGATTGACGGATCATTGTAGGTAATCTGTCCTTTCTTACTACTGATGTCTAAGATTTTAACTTCTTTCGTGGCTTTGCATTTCATTCTGTCTTGCATATTTCTCAAATGCTCTTTTATTTTTCACATCTCTTTATTTGTCTTTGTATCCTGGGAGATTTCTTCTGTTCTATTTTCCAATTCATTCTCTCTTTGGTTCTTTCAGAATTACTATTTAGCCCATCCATTATATTTTTAAGTTTTGTGACTATATTTTATTTTCAAGATTTCCAATAGTTACTTTTTAGATCTGCTTTCATAACACCTAGTTTTGTTGATAATAATTTTGCTTTTGGCAGAGTTTTTTGGTTGTTTTTTTGACCATTTTAAACTTCAAGGCCTTTTCAGATTATCTATTAGCTCTCTTTCCTCTAGTTTTGTTGATAATAATTTTGCTTTTGGCAGAGTTTTTTTGTTGTTTTTTTGACCATTTTAAACTTCAAGGCCTTTTCAGATTATCTATTAGCTCTCTTTCCTTTGTTGTGAATCTTTTTATTTACAGATTCTGTTGACTGTTTTTTATGATACTGAACATCCTCATGTTCTTTTTGCTTGAGTTCATCTTCAGTAAAGGGTTTCTCCTGTATTTGCCCTGAGTGTAGAGCAGTGTCAAATGTACCTCAGTCTTGCCTCACCAATTGTCTGGCCTCAAAACAAGTCATATACTACAGTCTTGCTTTGGAACTCCCACTGATTCAGGTTACCTAATTACAGCCACTGTATATTGCATGAGCTCAAATTCTAGTTGCACATAAAAACTTCTACCAGGCTTGGACAGCAGTAGGTTTCACGTGGGAGGAGGATTTATTTCAGTTGCCATTTAAACACAAGACACAGTTCGATATTTGAAAGCACAGAAAATAGTTGCAGTGGATTGAATGCCCCCCACCCCCAGCCCCCGCCAAAGTCATTGAAGTTTAATACCAACTGCAACTGTTGAGGGTGGGATATCCTACTACGGTAATTGAAAGGTGGGGCCTTGAAGAGATGATTAGATTGTGAGGAACCTTCATAGTGAATTGTTTAATGGTGGTCATAGGCATGGTTCTGAGGGCTTTAAAAGGAGAGCACATGAGGAGCTCTAGCTCTCTCTCTCTCTGCTCTCCCGTTCTCACCATGTGAGACCCCTGCATCACTGTCGCCACCAACAAGGCTTTCACCAGATGTATTCCCTGGACTTTGGACTTCCTAGCCTCTGAAACCATAAGCGGTAAATTTTTTTTTCCTAAAAGTTACCCAGTTTTAGGTATTTTGATATAAGTAACAGAAACTGACTAATACAATAGTCCTTGTCTCCATATTGAAGAAAAACCCTGATCTCCATCCTCATCGTGACTGGGGCATGTTTATTTAACTCTTGATCTCATGAAGGCATTGAAGTCTTCATCCTGGTTCCAGCCCCAGCTTCCTGAGAATTAGGTGTCTTTAGGTCCTGCTATCTCTGTAGTTTCCCTCTCTGGATTTATCTATAGTGGGGGTTTTTTCAGTTGCTTTTAATGTGATCATATGTACTGTTTAATATTTTATCTCTCATTCCTATGTATTTAGTACAAAAGGTGAAGATTTCTGCATGTTACTCCTTCAGTCATGCTGACCCAGAAATTTTACTTCTATTTTTTAAATAAATTATTACTGAAATAAACAGCAAAATATATTTTTATAAATTTAAAAATCAGGAAAGTTGAACCTGACTCTCTGACCCTGAGGTTGAAGGATAGGGTGAATTATTTTTTATAACTCTCTCATTATGCTTTATATCATTATATGAACAATTGTGATAATTGCTATCATCATAGTAAAGTCTAATATTTTTAAAGTATGTGGCTTCAAAGCACTTGAGACTCAAAGTTTCTGTAGGAATAAGTACAGTTTGCATTACTATCTCTATTTTTTAAATAAGGAAAGGTAAATGGGCCATACAACTAAATGATCAACCTAGAATGGAATCTTACATTTTTATTTATTTATTTATTTATTTATTTTTGGCAGCTGGCCAATACCAGGATCAAATCCAGACCTTAGTGTTATCAGTACCAAGTTCTAACCAACTGAGCTAACCAGTCAGCCCCTGGAATCTTACATTTTATATTTAAAGCAATATTTATGGTCATTTAAAAATACATATTCTAGGGCCGGCCTGTGGCTCACTTGGGAGAGTGTGGTGCTGATAACACCAAGGCCCCGGGTTCGGATCCCATATAGGGATGGCCAGTTAGCTCACTGGCTGAGCGTGGTGCTGACAACACCAAGTCAAGGGTTAAGATCCCCTTACCTGTCATCTTTAAAAAAAAAAAAAAAA
>NW_007728402.1:79643-94643 GCF_000696425.1 Galeopterus variegatus
ACAACACCAAGTCAAGGGTTAAGATCCCCTTACCTGTCATCTTTAAAAAAAAAAAAAAAATACATATTCTAGATCAAGTGGTCATTTCACTGCATAAATGATTCCAAATCTTGTAGAAAATATTTATTGGCAAAATGCATACTGACAAAATAGTTTAATAGTTTTAAATGAATTCACATTATATTAAATCCTATAGCATTTACAAATACTTGAAACATAGTAATCAATATTATGTATTCAGTCCATAGGCTGCACATGGTATGAATAAGGATCACAAACCTAGGTAGCAACTCCATGACACCCAGGCATTGATCCAGCCTACAACATTTATGGAACCTCCTCTGTCCCTTAAAGTTTTATCAACAACACAATATCATGAAATTCTACCTAAACATCTCAAAGAAATAGCATAGCACTGATAGAGTTTGATTATGGTTTAATAGCACTGATATAATTTGATTATTTGAAAATACATCATTCAATGGAAATACAGATATACAAGGGTATTTCAAAAAGCTCATGAAATGATTTGTATTAGCTTTTAATTCTATTTTTCCACAAACTTTTTGAAATACCCTTATATATATGTGTGTGTGTGTATCTACTACTGACCTTCTTCATAGAATGTAGTAAAACCAAATTAAAACTAAGTTAAAATAGAAAAAAAATATTAGACAATGATGGGGATCTATCATCCATCTTCCAAGGCTGATAAATCTTCAATTCTACTAATTACTGAAAAACGTTAGAAATTTTTTTCTTTTCAAAGAAACCTGCCCCTGAACTCGTTACAAAAAGAAATACCTTGCTGATAAAGTCCAGCACTTCTTTTTATAAATATTTTATACGGTTATCAGAGACTGAAACATGACCTTGCTGTCACATCTTTTAAAACTAACAGAATAAACTTTCACAGGCAATTTGGTTGCAGCAAAATGTAATTACCAGCTAGAACTATCTCCACACAAACTTTCTAATCAAATGGATAGCTCTCTTCTCTCTTTAAGAATAAAACGGAGATAATTTGCTTTTGTTATTATTTATCTCGACTAACATTATTGTATTCAAATAAAATTAACTTTTTATTATAAAAGTAATATGTAAAAATTGTGGATGGATGCTGCAGGAAAAAGCCTGAATTAGTGATGGTCATCCCAGTGGAGGTTGGTGGGGGAGGAAGAATGTTTCACTCCTGGCTTTATCGCTTCTAAACAGTATTTATCATTGACTAAAAAAAAAAAAAATTAAATTCAGTAATAAAACTATATAATGGAGACTAAAGGGGAAAAAAAGTCTGTTCTCTTAATTTTTAAACTTGTTTATAATGTTCTGCTCTAAATTGTCATAGACTTGCAGAAGCTGTGAGTTGAGAGATTATTTTGTCCAACCTCTATTTTGTAGATGAGGACATTAAGGCCAGGAGAAGTTATATGACTTGAAAGCAAGGTCACATCTCTAATCCCCTTGACCTGTATGTTACAGGTTAATATTAATGTACTTTGAATGGTTAAAAGGTATGTGGATTTTACTGATCCATGCTGACATTAGTCTGTATTTGGCATTTGCAGTGGTCTCACTCAATAAGAGATTTTCCCAACAGACTGATCCAAACTAATTCTCCCTTCTTATTCCCTTTCGTAACATTTTGTTCTTTCTCTTTCTAGCACTTACCACAAATTTTAATTACATGTTACTTGTGCTTATTTATTGTTTTCTCCCCCACCATCTCCAAACTCCTTGAAGGCTAACTTTATACATGTTCTGTTCTGCATTATATACCCATTGCTTAGCACAGTGCCTGGTATGTAATGGATTCTCAACAACATGCAGTCAGAGGGTCATGAAGTCATATACTGTAGGTTCTCTTTGCTGACTGTCCTTTCATGTGCACCCAAGTTATCTTGTCTTATTGAACATTCACTGTGTTCCAGAATTTAGACAATATAAGAAGCACATTATATATGTATATATAGTTTAAGCTCATAAATTAGCTATATTATTATCTCTATTGCCAGATAAAAAAGACTGAGGCTGAGAGAGGTTAGGTAAATGTCAAGAGGTCAGAAACCTAGCAAACAACAGACACAGGGTTTAATCTCAGGTTTGGTTCCAGAGTCCATGCTATCTGCTTGCTAATTTCTTGTCTTCAATTGAGGTTTGAAATTCAATAATAGAAATAGCATCTCTTTACCATCAAGTTAAAAGTTTTCTGGGCTTCTGGGTTAATATAATAATAATAGCAGATCGAACACATATTTCTAATTTTAATCCCTCTCAAACCTCTACTAAAATGACAATAGAGGGATTTTTTTAAAGGCATATGAGGACAAGGAGAACTGAGAGAAGAAAGTAGCAAATAAATGTTGGAAGCTATCCAAGCAAAAGGACAGGCATAACTGATTCAGCAAAGCTAAGAAAGCTGAATCCAAAACTGGTAGTAGGGAAAGCCCAGAGCCAATCTGATTTACACTGTTCAAATTGGTGGTGGTGGGGATCAAGATCTGAGCTGCTAAAATAAAGAGAACTGGTTGAGAGCTTTCAAAGCAATTGTTAGGTTCCAAGATCCCTCCCTGCTCCCTAACTTTGACACAGCCAATAATTGCCTTCCCCAGTCCCAAACAGAAGACTGGAGTTTTATTCCCTGAAGAGAATCCCTGGTCTGGGAGAATACAGGCAAAGTTGAAGGCGGAAGTGACTTACTGAAAAGGAGATTTAAAAGAATGTATATATGATTGGCGAGTTTTTCTCCCACCCCAGCCCTCTTCCCTTACTCAGCTCTCAGAAGAATGGAAGAGAGGCCTTGGCCTGAAGCTCTGGGCAGAAGGTTGGGAGAGCCTCTTCTGGGGAATTTGAGCAGCCCAAGGGGAAAGGATACTGACACTGGAGTTCTCCCAAAGAAACAGCCCCAAATTTTCATCTTACAAAGCAGCATAGAGTAAACAAGCCTCCCTCATGTACTCAGAGAGTCTTATCAGTTTTTAGTCCTACACACAAACATTAACAGAAAATGTGGAAGTTAAGAGTCAAAAATAAACAGAAGAAAAGCAATTCGAAGAAAATGGGAATTAAACAGGGAGAAGAAAATATGCAAAGCAGAAAAAATTCAATTGGTTTCCACCTTCTTGTCAGCAATACTGAATGCTAGAGGGCAATGGAGAAATTACTTTAAAATTCTTAAGAAAAACTACAGATAACTTAGAATTCTATGCTCAGTCAACTATCAAACAAATGAAAGAGTAGAATAAAGATATTTTCAGACACCCTTGGATTCAAATAATTCACCTCCCATAGATTCAGCCCCAGAGGATTGCTCCACCAAAATGAGGGGATTAGCCATGAGAGAAGACATGGAATCCAGGAAACAGGAGAGACCAGGGGAATACCAAGATGATAGTGAGTGGACATCTCAATTTGACTTCTGTGTACCCAGACTAAAGGGCAACCAGTCCAGATTGGAGCAGGTCAGAAGACCATGAAAAATGCCTTTGGGTAAATGCAAACCACCAGGTAACCTGATGCATCTGAACATCTTGAGGGAAGTCTTAGAGCATTGGCAAAGTTGGGGTTGAATAAGAGATGAGTACATAGAAAATCAAGAAAACAAAGCAATGGAAATATTTACCCCTAGGAAAAAATTACAATTTGTGCAGGAAAGGAAAAGTAGTTGCAGTTTATTACATGGCTCAGCTATGAATAGCATTTTCATCATCCTGATGTAAACAATGAATAATGTGCTAAGTAAAATTAAAATGTAACTCTATTAAGACATTGCGGAAGGAGTAGTAAGGAGCAATAAATTATTTCTGCCACAGTGGGAAGTCAATATAATGCCTAATAAAAAGATTTCAAATACACAACCTAACACCACACCTCAAAGAACTAGAAAAACAAAAACAATCCTACCCCAAAGTTAGTAAATGGAAAGAAATAATTAAGATCAGAGCAGAACTAAATGATATAGAGACCCAAAAAATGATACAAAAGATCAATGAAACAAAAAGTTGATTTTTTGAGAAGATAAACACAATAGACAAACCGGGGATACAAGAATGGTTCAACATATGCAACTCAATAAATGTGATACACCACATCAAGAAAATCAAGGACAAAAACCACGTGATTATCTCAATAGACACAGAAAAAGCATTCAACAAAATTCAACATCCTTCATGATAAAGACTCTCAGCAAATTAGGTATAGAAGGAAAGTATCTCAATACAATAAAAGCCCTATATGACAAATTCACCTGCAATATCATCCTGAATGGGGAAAAGCCGAAAGCTTTTTTAAGAATGGGAGCAAGACAAGGATTCCCATTCTCACCACTCCTATTTAACATGGTGTTAAAAGTACTGGGCAGAGCAATCAGGCAAGAGAAAGAAATAAAGGGCATACAGATAGGCAAACACAAAGTCAAACTGTCTCTGTTTGCAGATGACATGATCCTATATAAAGAAAAATCCATAACCTCTATCAAAAAACTCTTAGAGCTGATAAACAATTTCAGTAGAGTTGCAGGATACAAAATCAACACCCAAAAATCAGTAGCATATTTATTATCCAGTAACAAACTAGCAGAAAAAGAAATCAAGAAAGTATGCCCATTTACAATAGTCAAAAAATAAAATACCTAGGAATAAAGTTAACCAAGGAGGTGAAGATCTCTACAAAGGAGGTACAAATCACTACTAAAAGAAATTAAAGCAGACAGAAAAAGGTGGAAAGACATTCTGTGCTCTTGGACTGGAAGAATCAACATTGTGAAAATGTCTATACTACCCAAAGCAATCTACAGATTCAATGCAATCCTCATCAAAATACCAATGACGTTCTTCACAGAAATTGAAAAAACAATCCTAATGTTTATATGAAACAACAAAAGGCCCCACATAGCCAAAGCAATCCTGAGCAAAAATAAATAAATAAAGCCAGAGGATTAATACTACCTGACTTCAGATTATACTACAAAGCAATAGTAACCAAAACAGCATGGTACTGGCATAAAACTCAGACCAATGGAACAGTAGAGAGAACCTGGAAATAAAACCACAGACTCACAGCTGACTGATCTTTGACAAAGGCAACAAGAACATACATTGGTGAAAAGACTGCCTCTTCAATAAATGGTGCTGGGAAAATTGGATATCAATATGCAGAAGAATAAAACTAGTCCCATATGTCTCACCATATACCAAAATCAACTTAAAATGGATTAAAGACTTAAGTATAAGACCCGAAACTATGAAACTACTAAAGGAAATACTCCAGGAAGTAGGACTGGGCAAAGACTTTATGAATAAGACCTAAAAAGCACAAGTAACAAAAGAAAAAATAAATAAATGGGGTTATATAAAACTAAAAAGTTCTGCACAGCAAAGGAAACAATCAACAGAGTAAAAAGACACCTACAGAATGGCAGAAAATATTTGCAAACTGCACATCCAACAAGGGATTAATACTCAGAATATACAAGAAACTCAAACAGCTACACAGAAAAAAACCAAATAACACAATTTAAAAATGGGTAAAGGAGCTGAATAGACATCTTTTGAAGGAAGACATACAAATGGTCAGCAAGTACATAAAAAATGCAAATCAAAACAACATTGAGATATCATTTCACCCCAGGTAGACTGGCTATAATCAAAAAGATTGAGAATAACAAATGCTGACGAGGATGCGGAGAAGAGGAACTCTTCTGTACTGATGATGGAACTATAAATTAGTACAGCCAATATGGAAAACAGTATACAGGGATGAATCCCACTTTATCAAACAACTGCAGATAGATCTACCATATGATCCAGCAATCCCACCTCTGGTTATACACCCAAAGGAATGGAAATCATCATGTCAAAAGGATACACGCACTTTCATGTTCATTGCGGCTGTAAGTACAATCGCCAAGATATTGAACTAGCCTAAATGTTCTCAGTCATAAGTGAATGCTAAAAGAGAAAGAAGGAAGGAAACCACAGTGGTGTGTTAGACTTGCAGAGGGAGAGAGCAGACCTAGTGTTGCTTGGGGGAGAACGAGATGAGGGGGAGGGGAATTGGAGAGAGGCTGGGTGGGGAACACAGGGACTAATTGGGATTCATGGTGGTGGGAAAACGCTGATAGTATTGATCTGAGCATCACATTTTGGGCACAGATACTGACGGTCAGCTCTGTGCCCTGTGAGTATGTATAATAAATTAAATACATGTATATTAATTAATCAACTTTTAAAATTTAAAACTTAAATTAAAAAACAGAAATAAGTTTTTGAGTTCTTTCATGCTGACAAGTTTGTGGGCTTTATACTTGAAAGTCAGTTTAGCCGGATACAACATCTTTAGCTCACGTTTTCTTTATTGAGCGCCATAAAGATATTATTCCATTTTCTTCTGGAATAAAGAATTGCTATCCAAAACTAAATATATATGTGTGTGTATATATAAATGCATATAAATATGTATATATGTATATACATATATGGTGCATAAAACTGAAAATTCAAGGAGTAATGCAAACAGTGTATTTAGAAGTGTAACGTGTAAACATGAAATGAATCAGCAAAAAGGCGAGGGTGGCTGGGGGTGGAGGGATAAGATTAAAGTGAGTGGAGAACTGCTGTTGTTTACTGTGAAGCTATTAATCTCTTTAAACTATTGCATGTATAACTTAAAAATTAAAACAAACAAAATTAAAAGAAAAAATGTAAAGAAATATTTTTAAATGGTAAACTCTGTCCTTCCTCCGTCTCTCCTCTGTCTCTAAAATTATAAACCTCTGCCAGTCCCTGCAGCCATTCGTCTGGAGAATAGGACTTGTTTTAAATACCAGGTTGACTTAAGTAAATAAGCAGAACCCAATTAGACAAGGAAGAAGTTCATTTCCTTTCTAGCACTTCATATGAATCAGTCAAAAACTTGCAGGAAGTACAAATTGCAGTTTTGCCATAAAACAATCCCTTTAATGATTTATCTTTCACCTCCATGTAACCCTGCATTTTTTTCTACTGATCTCCATAAAAGCTCTGCACAATGGTGTGTGTTGATTTATGGACTTCCTCCAGCTTTTATTCCATTTTTATTTTTTCTTACTTTGTTATTTTCCTTAGTGGATGCCAGTGTTAATATTTGACCCATGCAAGGGGTGGTCAGCCAAAGACAGTCCTCAGTCAGATTGTGACCTGAGACAGGTGGTGAGGCCCTGTCAGTGCCTTGGGACAGTCAGATTACATTTCCAAGGCATTCTCTTGTAACAGCTGTGTGCCTTTGATCAGAACATTGAGAAACACAAACCCTCAAGTCTTCTTCAGTGCAAAAACAGCCAGGACCCTGTTCTCCTGGATCAAGGAGAGGAGTGTCACCTACTTCACAGGACTTCATATGCAGTAAATACCCACATTCTCATGAGAGCTGCAGAGGCACAGGATGACATGTGTTAGTACAGAAAGAGGACCTCTGCAGGGACTGGTGAAGGACTCTACGAGGGCTGTTTCCCTTTGTACCTGTTATATACCCTAGCACCTTCAACAGTACTTGGCACATAATAGGGGCTCAATAAATATTTGTCGGATTGATTATTGAATAAATATGCTGCTTCTCTGTCTGGCATGCCCTTTACTTTTCTCAGATTGACACAGTCCTACTCATCCTTCAAGATACAGTTCATCTATCTCTTATAGAGTTTTATTTGAACCATTCAAACTCTTTCCACTTCACATAGAGGCTGAGTAGCCTTTATCTAAAATGCTTGGGACCAAAAGTGTCTTGGGTTTCAGATTTTTTTGGATTTTGGCATATTTGCATATACATAATGAGATATCCTGGGGATGAGACCCAAGTCTGAACATGAAATTCATTTATGTTTTATATATACCTGATACACATAGCCTGAAGTTAACGCTATACAATATTTTTAATAATTTTGTGCATGAAACAAAGTTTGTGTAAATTGATCATCAGAAAGCAAAGGTGTCACGATCTTAGCCACCCATGTGGACAATCTGTAGTTGGTTGGTCACCATCATTCCTGACTGAATTTATATGCTACTGAGAAGCAATCATTTTCACACATAAGTATGTAACAGTGAAAAATACAACATACCATTCATACAGTGAAAAATAATGTGTACAGGGTAACTGAGCAGCACATAGCATCACCAGAATACCTGTATCAACTGCTAAACAACAGCACCAACAAACAACAGCAGGCTTTCAGCCTCCACCTATGAGGCTGTGTTTTGATTAAAAGGTTACTATACTGTGTGGGGTTTTTTATAGGTGAGAAGAAACATCAGAAGCAGTTGTGGAATAAAGAAGTGGGTCCTGTAGGGATGAGGAGGCATTCTGCTGGATGAGTTTTTTAAATGTTTTCTCCAGAGTCATCTGCCTCATTAACAAGGATTTTTGCCTTAGAAATCTCTCTTTGGTTTTATAAACTAACATGATTTCTTCTTTTTTTATCCATTTATTTATTTGTTTGTTTGTTTTTAATTTTTATTGAATTAAAATTGATTATACATATTTTGGGGGTTCAACATTGAGATATGTTGATCAAATCAATATTACTAGCATATGTATTGCTACAAATCGTAATTATTCTTTATGCCCCTTGTCCAATCTCTCCCCATCCCCCTCTCCCTCCCAAACTGACATGGTTTCTTACTCTGTTATGAATGGATGCTGCTCCAGTCCTGCAATAAGCCCATTACCCATTTTCACCATGTCATTGATAGGCACTTTTTCTGCAGTGCAAGCATCACTTGTTGTATCACGTTAGTCCTCAAAAGGTTTCAGATTTTGGAGCATAATTTTCGGATTAGGGATGCTCAACCTGTATCTGCACTTTGAACAGATTTCTGCTGCTTGTTCTTGTAATACAGCATTGCAGTTACTTGGTTGCATGTCTCTCCCTCCTATGAGACTTATAGTTCCTTAAGAGCTAGGGGTGTGTCTTCTTTATCTCTGTACCCATGCTGCTTAGCCTAGTGCCTGTATATTTATTGATTCATTTAACAGGATTTGAGCACCTGCTGTGTTCCAGGCACTGAAATAGGCTCTGGGGATATAGGAGTGAACAAGACATGAGCCCTTCCTACCCCCAACTTTATGTTGTATTAAGGAATGGAGACAATTAAAATAAGTGTAAAAAGTGCAATGATGGAGGTGTGAGTACATGATGGGAGCACATGGGAAGGATTCCACACCCAAAATTTGAGGGATCAGAAAAAGCCTCCTAGAGGATACTTCCCAGAAAAACAAAGGATATCTGAAGAATAAATAGAAGATAGTAAGGAAAGGGGAAAAGATTGTTCCAGGAAATATAGAAAATATGAGGAATGGAAGAAAGAGAAAGAAAGAAGGAAGGAAGGAAGGAGGGAGGGACACAATAATATGTTGAACTTTCAGAAGGAAAGAATAGAACTGTGGTTACTAGAGGTGGGAAAGGAGGAGGAGGAGGAAGAGGGGTTAGGGAGAAATTGGTTAAGGGACACAAACATGATATGTTTTGTAATGATGGATATGCTAATTATCCTGCTTTGATCATCACATATTGTACACAAGTATTGATAGTCAACTCTGTACCCCACAAATATGTATAATCAATTATGTTTCAATAAAAAAAAGAAACAGAAAAAAAAGAAAGAAAAAATGGGCAAAGGATATGAATAGGTAAGTCACAAAAAACAGGAAATCTTCATAGCCAAAAAACACATGAAAATGCTCACCATTAATCAAGATGCACAGAAGGCAATAAGATAACCTTTCACCCCAATTAGTTTATAAAAATTTTAAGTCTAATAATAGGAAGTGTTGATGAAGATGGGACAACAGAGATCTCCACTTTGGGAGGGAATGAGACAGTATCTAATAAAGCCAAAAGTGCTCTGTGAATTCAGCAATGAATTCATTCCTCTTCTAGATATATATATATATATAATATTAACATATATGACTAATATTATATATATGTAATAAAATATATCAAAGAATCTCTCACATGTGTAGAGTCACGCAGAAGGTGATTTATTGAAGTACTGTTTGCCTTCAAAAAAAAGCAAATTTTAGAGTGTTATATAATGTTAATCATTTCTATAAAATAACTACATAATATTTATTAATACGTACATATGACGCAAAAGTGTAAAAGCATAGACTGAATATATACTAAATTCATGATAATGGTTAACTCTAGGAAGGAGAGGAAAAAGATAAGAGGGAAAAACAGGAACTTCAATTTTGTTATACTTTTTAAATTTTTTCAAAAATCTGAATCAAAAACTTAAAAATATTTTTTATTTTCATACAGTAGATGAGGAATGCACTTTTAGCTGTTTCATTTAAGTCGATTAAACTAAATTGTGAACTAAAAAAATTTTAATTCCTTGTTCATTTCTGCACCAAAACATTTTTTCAAAACATTTTTAATAAGCCTGACCTTTCACATGGAAGCTTCAAGTAATTCACCTTCCACCCAAGTCTTAACACCACCAGTTCCTTCATCTGTTAATGGAAGAAAGGGTAGATTAGATCACTTCTAAGATTTCTTCTAGCCCTGACACTCTAGCCCTCTATGAAATCTCAAAGGCTTTAAAGAGATTGTAGATGAGTGACCTTTTGTTGAAGTAAGTTCTGGAAAGGAGCTAGGAATATACGGTCAGCTGTTACAAGGGAAAGAAGGCCTGTAACCTTTTTTAAACTGTGAAAGCTGCTTCTTTTCACGGTAGCCTCATCCCAGAGGCATTCCCCAATTAGTGTTCTATTTATTTATATTCTGGGAACCCTATCTAAATTCAGCTTCCACACAACGTTTTGTACAGTGACGGGGTCAGGATGTCCTGGTACTATTTCCTGCCCCCACCCCGAAGCAAAAAGCCTTGACATAAACCTTTATTGTCACTACTTCTTGTATAGAACACTAGGCTTAGAGGTTTGGTGACCATATATTGAAAACAAAAGCAGAACCTGTGATCTGACACAGGTCTGATGACACAAAAGATTATTTTGCAATCAGGATGGTCACAGAAAATCTCGAGTCTTATGGAAGACTGTAGTAGCCAGTTAACAGGTTAGATGGGAACAGTGTGGCAGAACCAAGGATTTTGTACACAGTCAAGCTGTCCTAGTGCACACAAGCCTTCCCAAGGAATCTACTAGGGATGTCTCATTTAACCAAGAGAGAATTGAAGGAAACTTCAGCAAAAGGACTGATAATGAGCATTTAATATAGTTCATTGTAGAACTAAGAATAAAACAGTGCTGGGAAACAGGTAGAAGAATAGTATATGAACAAAATAGAAACAATGCAATTAAAATAATGGGAGGAGAAGAGATAAAGAGGAAAATTTTTAAAGCTGATTCTGAAAAAGGGTGCCATCTTAAACTGAAAGCATGTGGTTAGTTTTTAAAAAGAGAACGGGAGGTACTAGAAAAGCTTTTAAAACAAAGATAGCTATTAGAACTCATAATAGAAACTTTCCTAAATTCAAAAAAATATTTTTTAAATAGTAAAGAAACAGATTGCCTATAACACATACAATAATTAGAGCATTAAATAAATAGCAAAGTGGAGGAGAGATTCCAGGATATAAGTGAAAAAAGTAAAACGCTAAAGAGAATAGGTAGTATGCTGCCTTTTGTGTAATAAAAAGAAGAGGAAGACAAGAAATATATGTGTATCTATTTTAATTTTTACAAAAGAAACCAAGGAAGGGTAAGCTGCAAACAATGAAATTGGCCAGATACAAGGAGTGGGGAGAAATGAGGAGGATTAAAGGGGGGAACGAGGCTTCTCTGAGTGCACTTTTGACTTTTGGCAAAAGAAACCAAGGAAGGGTAAGCTGCAAACACTGAAATTGGCCAGATACAAGGAGTAGGGAGAAATGAGGAGGATTAAAGGGGGGAACGAGGCTTCTCTGAGTGCACTTTTGACTTTTGGAGGCATGTTAATGTTCCACATATTCAAATAATAAAATTAAATCAACAAGAAGGGATGGGACCTAAAACTGCATAGAAACAGAAGCAAATGAACCCAACTGTATCCCAAACAAGTAGCATAACCACAGTAAGGGGCCGGGCTGAGGGGAGGTTAGGACTAAGTGACTTTTAAACACAACACTTTGAGAGTGTGGGGGATAGCAAACAAATTTAATAGATTTGTTTTTCCTAGTGGTAAGGATGTAACAATTCGGGACCTATTTTATACTTATTATAGGACTGAGTAAAGAATAAATGTGATTATGTTTGAGGAAGCCAGCGTTTTCACTGTGGAAGAAAGGAGGTACAATTATAGAGTGGAGGGAAGAAAGGAAGATCTCTGTGGAGGTGAATTAGCCCTGGAAGTCCAAGTATGAACTCACGATTTCTAAGACAAGCAAACATGCCAGTAGCAACGATCATTTCTACTGCCCAGATTTGGGCTGGTTTGCAGTAGAAGTGGCATTATCATACTAGAGGGAAAGATGGTGTTGAAAAAAGTGGCTCATGATACGGACCAAAATTAACATGGATCCATACTTCACATCATAAAAGAAGGTAAATTCCAGATGAATTAAATAACTAAAGGTAAATCCATAAAACAAATAAGAAGAAAATGTAAGAAAATATAAACTAAGTGAGGGATTTCTTAAACAGGACCCAGAAGGCAAAGACCATATTTAGAAAAGTTGATGAGATTTGACTGCATCAGTATCAAGGATTCTGTTCAACAAAACACACTGTGCCAGCAAGTGGTATGGTGACTGATTAGAATATATTTGCAACATATAAAATCAATGATGAATTAATTTCTAGGGTATACCAGGGTTACCTGGAAACATAGAAGAAAAAACATCCAATTTTTTTAAAAGGTGACTAATATGAATAGGTGATTTGCAAAAGAGAAAAACAAAATGACAAACAGATATATGTCCCTCAAGTCAAGGTCTTTCTCTTCCTCCCACATGCCACATTTCCTTATCCTAGACATTGAATCTGTACCAGGCATTGCCTAAGTCTTGAATGCTTTTCCACTAAAGCTTCCTATGACTGAATCCTTCTTGCTATCCAGGTCTCAGTTTCAATGTTATCTCTTCAGAGAGTTCTTTCCAACCCACTCCACCTAAAGTAGCCCCATCATTCTCTATTACATCACCCTCTCATATTTTCATCATATACCTATTATTTGGTGACATATTCATATTTATCTGTTAATTAACCCTTCTCTCATCAAGTTAGACCCACAGAGTAGGAAATTTGCCTGTCTGGTTCAACCTTTTATGCCCAGTGCTTTCTACATAGTTGGTGTACCATAAATATTTGTTGAATTAATGAATATATTAATGTATGAAAAAGGTAATACAATCCCTATTGCTGGCATAGTGAGTTTTTCAAACCAGGATGTTCAATCATAATCAAATGACTAATTAATAGAATCTTGTTAAGCAGTGTCAAACTTCAGATGGAGAACTGGACAGGATGACCATTTAATATACTCCTTCTAAAAATATTTTATGAGTCAAAGAAACACAGTTCCTTTGGATACCTTTGTTTTGACCACAGTGCCTAGAGCTCATTATTTAAGTCATATGGCTTAAGCTGATTGAAACTCAACCTTTTTTAGGACTGTGCACATTCTAAAGACCATCACCCAGAGGGGCCCTGGTGTGAATTCCATCAACAGGAGATGGTGTTTGTGCTGAATGTTCCAGCAGGCAGAAATACTCTAACCATGAATCTTTGTGACTCAGGGTCACTGACAGTTGCTTTTCACTGCAAATCCTGTGGAGTGACAGTCACCACATGATAATGGAAAACTGTATTTTGTTAACCAGGTCCCATATGAGAAAATGTACTGAGTTTCTTATGATCTGTCTCTGTAGGAAGCAAGATGTCATGGGTACTACATGTAGCATTTCAGCTAAGACACAGAGGTCTTGATTTAACAAATTGTTGAATTTATTTCAACAGAGTGCTTACATGCTCGGAAAATCTGTCGTACAACTTCTCAGCATGCCATGAGATTTCTAATGATCCATTTATGTAACCTTTGCTTGCCCAGTGTAAGATGAACCTCATCCCTGTGGATTTACAGAAATGTCTGTTTATGAGGTTTTGTTTTGTTTTGTTCTACCTTAGATGAAGAGTTAAATTAAGCATAACCCTAATTCTTAGCACATTATCATGATCAGTTCATGCAAAACATTTTTTTTTTTGCTTTATCTTATCTCTTTACATTTTCCCTTTATTCCTGACCCCAAAGTCTAACTCTCATGTATTATACATAATGTCCTGAACTAAGCATATATTCTCATGAAACTTGAGGTGTTAAGTGTGCATGTCCTTCTAATATAATTTCAATCTGTTTCTTACTTTTATCACTTCAATACCATTTCTAACATATATCTATTCCTGCATGAATATCTATTTCAAAACCTTTATTTCGATCTTTATTCACTATTTCATATGGATTATGCCCCCCCCCAACTTCTATGTATTAGTAGCTTGATCTCCACTGTGACTGTTAAGAGGGTGGGAAATCCTGTTATGGTATTGCACAGTGGGGCCTTGAAGAGGTGACTGGATTGTAGGACCATGCCGTAGTCGATGGATTAATAATGGTGGTCAGGGGCGTGGTTCTATGGGCTTTAAAAGGAGAGCACATGAGAGCTTCTCTTTCTGCTCCACCATTTCACGATATGATACCCTGCCATCACAGAAGTCATCACCAAAGAAAGGCTTTACCAGATGTGTTCTCTGAACTTTGGACTTCCAGCCTCTGAAACTGTAAGCAATAAATTTTGTTTTCTTATAAAACACCCTGTTCCAGGTATTGTGTTATAAGCAACTGAAACAGATTAATACACTATTTTAATTATCCATCTTCTTGTACAATTGTTACTGCTACTATTGACAGAATTTTACTTTTTACATTATTTTTAAGTTTTTTATTACTGGTCTAGAGAGGAACAGTGCTGATTTTATAAGGTGACCTTGTATCTCACAGTTTTGCCAAATATTTTTGTTAGTTTT